>NC_031502.1:17572180-17645435 GCF_000237925.1 Schistosoma mansoni | reverse complement strand
CCATCATGGATGATGCATTGAGATATTTACTTTTACAAAGTAGGCAGACATTCGAATAAAACTCGGTGCCTAACTGAAAAGATAATTCATTTTATAAATAAATTATTGATTTAAGTTAACATTAGATTTAAATGACCACTAAAGTCATCTAGAATGTACAGGATTCACTGAAACGTAATTAAAGTTATAAATTTGTTACAATGTATTATGTACAGACAAGATCTGAAGTATGGGAAGTACAGTGTTAATAATAACCTTATATTAGGTTGTAATCATGTGATCTAGTAGATCATTCTGCATGTATGTGAGCGTATGTATATAAAGACAGGCGAACTACTAACCTTAACAAATTTGGATAACAACTAGGAATAAAAAACTTATGGTTAATTTTTTTGAGGTTAAAACTTACCTGCACAGCTGTATTCAATCAGATTTTATTAATGATATAAATTGCTTGTGAATATAAAAATTACCACAACAAATTACCTATACTACTGTATTATCTAAGATCTTTAACTAAGATCAGTTCGTGATTTAAAAATACGAAAATTCAGCGATCCCCACAAACCTCCACATACTAATAATGACCCTGTTACTCACTAGTGAATAGCTTCGGGATAAAACTCCTCAAGTTCTGATAAGGATACATGACCGGTGGAATCAGACTATGTTGAGTATGAAAAAACATCTACCACAGGCAATAGATGAAAGTTGTGTAACATCGTAAACTGATCGAAGTTAGATATTAACACCGTTGGATGACGGCTTAGTGGTTCAAAGATTAATCGTTCGCATGCGAGATCGAAGGCTCTTGGTTCCATTCCTGAATACGTGCTTGTGGATGTGCACTGCTGAGAACAGCAACGCAATCACGCTTGATGGAGAAACTCGGAAAGAGGTCGAACCTTTCACGTAACTGGACAATATCATCGATGAGCAAGGAGGATCTGATGCAGACCTAAATTCAAGGATTGGCGAAGCAATGGCAGCATCTCTACAGTTGAACAACATATGGAACTCAAAACAACTGTCAACCAATATCAAAGTGAGAATCTTCAATACGAACGTCAGGATAGTGAGTTATATTGTATGTAGCTGGAACTTGGAGAACTGCCACAACCATCATCTGAAAAGTACAAGTATTGATAAACGATTGTCTACGTAAAATACGGAATTTCCGTTGGCCGGATATCATCAGCAACGGCCTATTTTGGAGAGAACAAACCAGCTTCCAGCTGAGGAGGAAATTAGGAAAAGACGCTGGAATTGGATAGGACATATATTGCGATAATCATCTAACTACATCACGAGGCAAGCACTAGCTTGGAATCCTGAATGGAAACGGAAAAGGGGAAGGCCATGGGACACATTGCGTCGGATTTGGAAGCAGACATGAAAAGGATGAATAGTAACTGGAAAAGATTGGCGAAAACAGAGATAGATGGAGAATGCTGGTGGACGGTCAATGCTCCTTCACTGGCGTAGACAAGTAGTCTTCACATGCTTTGGGATAGAATGAGATCTCATTTTCTGTCGATGCACTTAGCGGAGCTGTTAAGGCGTTTTTCAGTTTCACATCTGTATTATAATAGAGCTAACATTATAGTTAACTCCGCCTGTAGCTCTTCTAGAGTTACTGCCGGTCCCAAGCCTGTATAAAGAAGGAGGGTTGGTCATGGAGTTAGCGACCCCATCCCGCAGAAAACTAACTCGCTAAAAAGGACGCTAACCAGAAAACATGATTCAAACCATTTAAACTCTGCCCTTCAAATTGAAGGAAGAATTGTGATGCCTCATGATGAAAGCCGAGATTCTTCGTAAGTCACGAGGCCGATGCTCCTTTTAACAACCAGAGCAACAAATTTTATAAGTACATGAAACGTCCGGACAATGTGGGGGACAGGGAAGACCAGTCAAATAGCAATGAAAATGAGGTGATACAAATTGGCAGTACTCGGAATCAGAGAAACTCATTGGACACAAGCTGGATGGTAAAGACTAGATACGGAAGAGATGCTGCTGTACTTCGGTTACGTAGAGGAAAATGCTCCACACACTCAGGGAGTTGCTCTAATGCTGTCCAGAGAAGCACGAAATGCACTTGTAGGATGGGAATCTCACAGATCCAGGATAATCAAAGCATCATTCAAAACAAAAAAGGAGGGGACTCCAGTGAAAGTTATCTAATATTATGCACTCACCAATGATAACATCGACGACGATGAAGATAAGTTTTATGGGAGGCTGCAAAATCAATCATAGTTAAGTGCCCAAGAAAAGTCCTCACCAAACCGATGGGAGATCTAAACGCTAAAGGTCGGAACGGACAACACAGAGGATGACGATATAATGGGACGAAATGGACTGGGAGAGAGAAATGAAAATGGGGAGAAATTTGCAAATATATGTGCGCTCAACAAATTGGTTATAGGTGGCACAATATTCCCCCACAAACGCATACATAAATCTACATGGATCTCGTCGGACCACACCACAGAGAATAAGATAGATCACATTTGTATAGTCGAAAAATTCCGAAGGACAACAGAAGATGTGAGAACAAAGAGAGGAGTTGACACAGCTTCAGTTCACCACCTGATTGTGGCCAAGATGAAGCTGAAGCTAAAGAAACACTGGACAACTGAAAAAACAGCATTACAAAGGTTCAATACAGCCTTCGTTCCAGATACTGATTAACCCAACCAATTCAAAATAACTCTCAACAACAGGTTAAACGTTTTACAGGATCTACAGAAAGAAGAAACTGCGATGAATGACAACTTGAAAGAGATAAAAGAAACATTGACTTCAAGGTGACAGTAGGTTCTGCGTCGAAAGAAGCACCATCATAAGAAATGGATCTCTAAGGAAACATGGACAAGAATGATGAAAGGAATAACAAGAAAATAGCAATTAGCAACAGTCGAACACGAGCAGAGAATGTCAAGGCACAAGCAAAGTACTCAGAAACAAACAAGCAAATGAAGAAGAGTATTAAAGCCGACAAACAGAAATACATGGGAGAACTAGCGACGACGGCAGAAAAAGCTGCAAGAGAAGGGAATTTGAAACAACTATATGATACAACGAAGAAACTAGCAGGGAGATGTAGTAAGCCGGAGAGATCAGTCAGGGACAATCACGGAGGTTCAAGAACAGAGAATAAGATGGGTAGAATACTTTGAGGAACTGCTGAATAGACCAGCTCCATTGAATACACCGGACATCGAAGCAACACACACAAACCTTCTTATATCTGTCACTCCACCAACGACCGAGGAAATCAAGATGGCCATCGAACAAATCAAGAATGGGAAGGCAGCAGGACCTTACTATATACCAGCTGAAGCACTGAAGTCAAACATTGAAGTAACTGCAAACATGCTTCGCCTTCTATTCAAGAAGATTTGGGAGTAAGAACAAATGCCAACGGACTGGGAAGAAGCACACCTCATCAAGAAACCAAAGAAAGGAGATCTGAGAATTGCACAGGCATCACTTTGTTGTCAGTACCAGGAATTTTTTTCAATAGAGTGTTGCTGAACCGGATGAAAGACGCAGTAGACATTCAACTTCAAGATCAACAGGTTGGATTCCGTAAGTATCGGTCGTGCACAGACCAAATCGCGACACTACGGATCATTTTTGAACAATCCATTGGACGGAACTCACCACTATATATCAACTTTCTTGACTATGAGAAAGTATTTGACAGCGTGGATAGGAGGACCTTATGGAAACTTCTTCGACACTATAGAGTTCCTGAGGAGATTTTCAAAATTATCCGGAACTCATACGACGAACTACAGTGCAAAGTGGTGTATGGAGGACAGCTGACAGATGCATTTCCAGTAAGGACCGGAGTCAGACAAGGCTGTCTACTCTCCCTTTCCCTCTTTCTTCTGGTGATTGACTGCATTATGAAGACCTCGACATCTGAGAGGAAGCACGGAATACAATGGACATCTCAGAATCAATTGGACGATTTGGACTTCGCAGATGACCTAGCCCTCCTATCCCATACACACGAACAAATACAGATGAAGACAATTAATGCAGCAGCAGCCTCTGCATCAATAGGCCTCAACATACACAAAGGAAAAAGCAAGGTCCTCAAATACAACACTGAGAACAACAACCCAATCACACTTGGTGGAGAAACTCTGGAAGATGTGGAAACATACACGTACCTGGGAAGCATCATTGATGAACAAGGGAGATCTGATGCAGACGTAAAGGCGAGGATTGGCAAAGCAAGGACCGCATCCCTACCATTGAAGAACATATGGGACTCAAAACAACTGTCAGCTAATTTCAAAGTGAGAATCTTCAATACGAACGTCAAGACAGTTAGTTCTACTGTACGGAGCTGAAACGTGGAGAACTACTACAACCATTGTCAAGAAGGTACAAGTATTTATAAACAGTTGTCTACGCAAAATACTCAACATTCATTGGCCGGATACCATCAGCAACAGCATTTTATGGGAGAAGATAAACCAGCTTCCAGCTGAAGAGCAAATTAGGAAAATACGTTGGAAGTGGATCAGTCATACGTTAAGGAAATCGCCGAACTGCAGCACGAGGCAAGCCGGAAGGGAAACGGAAAAGAGGAAGGCCAAAGAACACATTACGCCGGGAAATAGAAGCAGATATGAAAAGGATGAATAACAACTGGAAAGAACTGGAAAGGAATGTTTGCGACAGGGTTGGATGGAGAATGCTGGTGGGTGGCCTATGCTCCTCCACGAGGGGTAACAGGTGTAGGTAAGTATGTAAGTAATGTTAAAACCGATGAATAATCAGTACAGTGATAGTTGATAATAGTGGACGTCACCTAGTAATCAAACGGAAATTTGTAAACCTCATGGTATATAAAATCAACGAACCAGAATCCAATAATTGGCGACTACTGACCTCTGTTGATTCTTTTCTGAATGCTAATGATTGGTATCTCCCCGGTTTTTAAACACGTTGACACTACAGCTTATGAGTTGTCGAGCAATGAAAACGTCTGTTGGATGAACACCCCTACTTTACCACTAATTAATTGGTCGAATGGTTTCAATAGTTCATCTAAACAGACATAGAGAGTTCGTATTTTGACGGGCTACATTACTAAGATTTCATAGTCGACATATGGAATGACTGTTAAAAGATAAACGGAACCATGAAACTTCAGTAAAACTACATATAAAGTATGTAGTAATCCATAAAAACAGAGTGGTGCAATGTTTTTCTAGGGTAAAATTTCTACTATTCAGTTCAAATAGGCACAGCAGTTATCAGAATTTAACGACGGGGAACGATACGGTTTTACCCTGAAGAAGTGGTTTACATTGAGTCACGAAACATCAGAAATACAATTTTTCTACTCATTGGAATATCACAAAAATATATTTATTATTCGTTTTTCAATACGTTTAAACTGAGTGAATTGATGAATGCTGAGATATTTACCATGGCTTACATCTTTTAATATCAGTTGCAGGGTTGCAGATTTATTCATTTATCATCTTATTACGAATACTGGTCTGTTTATCCATACTTTCCATTTTTTGATTTAACTCTTTTGTCTCCAACTATATTAACTATCTAATTTCCAAGACCAGTTTTTTTCATTTCGACTCCATTATTTTTAAATTCGAACTCATTGTATTGATATGAAGTCAGACAACTTGGGTCGAAGGGCATTTTTCGCCGGAATGTACGTTGCATATGACTGACCAATTAATATTGTCACTTAAATATTTAGGCACAGTTTGGTATCCAGATAATAAATAGTTCTTTATTCGAATACATGCAAACATGTAAACTGAAGAACTCAAAGAGCTGCTATTCATTACGCATTTAGAGAGTTATGTCACAGCTCCGAATGAACGGAATCTATTAAAAATTGTAACCTTTTTATTACAAAGCACGCCATTTAAAGATGAGAATAAAATGAAATCACCTTACATAAACTCTAAGTATGTAATATGACTTTCGAATGCAACACGGAAACGTTGTACGTTGATATATTACCGAACTTAGTCATTAACAAGAATAAGGTTAATGTAGAAGGGTAATCAATAAGTTTATTATTCATAGTAATTATGATAATAATTATATTCAGAAATCTTTGTAATTGTTGGATTGTGGAGAGATCTTGAAGATGAAGTGGTGGGGATGAGGACGGTAAATTTAAAACTCCCCATATGGTTCGAAATCTTTTAAAATAACCCATTAAAAGATATGCTAATAGCAACGGATTCTATCGGATATACGGAAAAGTTACAGTTGAGAGAAAAATTTAGACTTAATCACAGAAAGACACAATAGGTACCTTATTAATTAATATGATAATAATATATTTGGTAATTTACACTAAAAGCTTACATGCCCTCCTGTGGTGTAGCACTATCATATGTAGAAAGTGTTAATTTACGTCGATCAAACATTCGTACAAACGGTTCATTCCCACCGACAGCAACCAACTCAGACTTTAATGGATTTACTGCGATACACTTGGCTTCGGCAAAAACGTTATCTTGAAATCGTAAGTTGACTAATACGTTACATGGTTTATTTACAGAAGTCTTGTAAAAGATAAAAACATGAAAGATTATTTTAATTATGACATTTCACAGATAGGTTAGATAAATCAGCTTATTTCTTATTCAAATTAGTAATAGCATGAGTACCAACTGAACGGTTTAAAAATGAATTTCAACCATTTAGTTGAGTTAGAACATTAATTTATTTTAACCCGTATGAACATTTACGTAGTATTGTTTGTCTTTTACACAGTAGGTGTAGTTTCACTTCCTTTCTATAAAACTGTACTTCATTAAATACCAAAACAAAAACAGGTACAAGTACAGTTTTATGTGCTAGGCTCAGGGCTACAGTGAAGCTTTATCGAAAGTAACTGATAAGAGGAACGATATTTCATATGCTCATGAAATTGTACGTAAATGTTTTATGAAACAGGGGTATAATTTGTTTTCATCAATGTTACTTCATTAAAAATTAAAAGTGATATTTCAAGTAACCAAATGTTCATAACTTGTTTAGATTGGACAATACATGGTAGAGAATTGATATGCAATTGGTTACTTGTATACACGACTATCACATCATTACAAAAACAGAAAAGTAAAACGGAAGTAATAAACTTGATGGTATCAAAATATCGTGAAAACCCAGAACAGAACCAAAGTAAGCGAAAATAATGGGCAAGACAGTTTAGAATCAATAAAAACATGATTTTGTGTGACGTATGTCAGAGATCAGTTGCTTAACATACTAGCATTCTCTGCACAGCTCCTATATCATTTGTAAATGTATCTTGTATTTTGTGATGAAATACAGTTCACTTACTTTGATGTGCAGATATGTACGGTCATTAACTAATTTGCTTTTCTAATCGAAAATCATGCACTTACGCTAGATATTGTCAACTTGACTATCACAAGTTTAGGAATTTTTATATCAGTATTATATCTAAACGAACAGACCTTCCGTACAAAATCCTTGACTGATGATTAAAAACTGTGATATCTCTGTTTGATAAGTAAATCTATTTACTTATCCATGTATCTCTCAAGTGCAATGGAAAATTTTTGATTGGAAAAATGGTTGTTTTTCATTCTTCTTGTGACATTTAAATATACAGATTTCATCAATTAAGCATCGGCTAAGTGAACCTGTATTCAATATTTTTTTAATTTTATATCTTTTTAAAATCAATATTAAGAAATAAAAGCATACCTGATCAGGATCTCGTAGGTCAAACTGTCTACAGGTTCCATCTTCTGAGGCTGACCAAAATAAGAATGGTTCAGATGGAGTATTTGCCAATCGTTTAACGCGACCTGAATGACAAGAAAACACATGCCGAGTCTCTAGTGCTTTAATGTCATGTACACGAATTTTGCTATCAGCTGCACCCGTTACGATGAGATTCTCCTAAAAAACAAGATGATTATGAGTTTTCAGTAGCAATAAAAACGATAGTACTCACATTCAGACTAGATAAGAATTTAACAGAAAATATATTCGCCACATGACCAGTGTTCATCGTTAAAAGAGGTTTACGCTCAAATGGATCCCAGATAATTAGACGCCGATCATCTGAACCACTAGCAAGATAAGAACCACACTCATTCCATTCTAAGCAGTTAACACAACCATGATGACCCTAAAAAATTATAGAATAAAAATTGACACTTACCTGAAGGCTAGTTTCTAAACCTAGTCTATTGACCAGGTGTTGATTGATTTGTTGACATCTGACATAATTAACTGGACTTAAGACCTAAACAACAATGAAGAATGTGCGGATTACTTAGTTGGAGAGAAAAACAGAACTGCGAATTTAGGAAACTAGCGTAAAATCCATACAACAATTTATTTTAATTTTCAGTCTCACGCAGATTCGACGATTGAGTAACATTAACTAATTGGTGGTTAGAAAATATTTGTTTAGAGAGATTGAATCTATTTGTTTGTGGAACTATCTGAAAAGCTTGGTTTATAAAGTGTAAGACGGCTGATTGATTACTTACCGATGCCTGTTACCCCTCGTGGAGGAGCATAGGCCACCCACCAGCATTCTCCATCCAACCCTGTCGCAAACATTCCTTTCCAGTTCTTTCCAGTTGTTATTCATCCTTTTCATATCTGCTTCTATTTCCCGGCGTAATGTGTTCTTTGGCCTTCCTCTTTTCCGTTTCCCTTCCGGCTTGCCTCGTGCTGCAGTTCGGCGATTTCCTTAACGTATGACTGATCCACTTCCAACGTATTTTCCTAATTTGCTCTTCAGCTGGAAGCTGGTTTATCTTCTCCCATAAAATGCTGTTGCTGATGGTATCCGGCCAATGAATGTTGAGTATTTTGCGTAGACAACTGTTTATAAATACTTGTACCTTCTTGACAATGGTTGTAGTAGTTCTCCACGTTTCAGCTCCGTACAGTAGAACTAACTGTCTTGACGTTCGTATTGAAGATTCTCACTTTGAAATTAGCTGACAGTTGTTTTGAGTCCCATATGTTCTTCAATTGTAGGGATGCGGTCCTTGCTTTGCCAATCCTCGCCTTTACGTTTGCATCAGATCCTCCTTGTTCATCAATGATGCTTCCCAGGTACGTGTATGTTTCCACATCTTCCAGAGTTTCTCCACCAAGTGTGATTGGGTTGTTGTTCTCAGTGTTGTATTTGAGGACCTTGCTTTTTCCTTTGTGTATGTTGAGGCCTATTGATGCAGAGGCTGCTGCTGCATTAATTGTCTTCATCTGTATTTGTTCGTGTGTATGGGATAGGAGGGCTAGGTCATCTGCGAAGTCCAAATCGTCCAATTGATTCTGAGATGTCCATTGTATTCCGTGCTTCCTCTCAGATGTCGAGGTCTTCATAATGCAGTCAATCACCAGAAGAAAGAGGGAAAGGGAGAGTAGACAGCCTTGTCTGACTCCGGTCCTTACTGGAAATGCATCTGTCAGCTGTCCTCCATACACCACTTTGCACTGTAGTTCGTCGTATGAGTTCCGGATAATTTTGAAAATCTCCTCAGGAACTCTATAGTGTCGAAGAAGTTTCCATAAGGTCCTCCTATCCACGCTGTCAAATACTTTCTCATAGTCAAGAAAGTTGATATATAGTGGTGAGTTCCGTCCAATGGATTGTTCAAAAATGATCCGTAGTGTCGCGATTTGGTCTGTGCACGACCGATACTTACGGAATCCAACCTGTTGATCTTGAAGTTGAATGTCTACTGCGTCTTTCATCCGGTTCAGCAACACTCTATTGAAAAAAATTCCTGGTACTGACAACAAAGTGATGCCTGTGCAATTCTCAGATCTCCTTTCTTTGGTTTCTTGATGAGGTGTGCTTCTTCCCAGTCCGTTGGCATTTGTTCTTACTCCCAAATCTTCTTGAATAGAAGGCGAAGCATGTTTGCAGTTACTTCAATGTTTGACTTCAGTGCTTCAGCTGGTATATAGTAAGGTCCTGCTGCCTTCCCATTCTTGATTTGTTCGATGGCCATCTTGATTTCCTCGGTCGTTGGTGGAGTGACAGATATAAGAAGGTTTGTGTGTGTTGCTTCGATGTCCGGTGTATTCAATGGAGCTGGTCTATTCAGCAGTTCCTCAAAGTATTCTACCCATCTTATTCTCTGTTCTTGAACCTCCGTGATTGTCCCTGACTGATCTCTCCGGCTTACTACATCTCCCTGCTAGTTTCTTCGTTGTATCATATAGTTGTTTCAAATTCCCTTCTCTTGCAGCTTTTTCTGCCGTCGTCGCTAGTTCTCCCATGTATTTCTGTTTGTCGGCTTTAATACTCTTCTTCATTTGCTTGTTTGTTTCTGAGTACTTTGCTTGTGCCCTGACATTCTCTGCTCGTGTTCGACTGTTGCTAATTGCTATTTCCTTGTTATTCCTTTTTTCAAGACGGCTTCTTAGAAATAGATAAATATGATACATTGTACAGTACTCCACGATTAAATTAACGACCTACTGGATAATAACCGACATAATGTGACTAATCTCTGAGGGAGGCTATCCAACCTCACGGTTTCTGACAGTTTGCTTATGAGTCGCAACACGTTTGAGTCTTATTTTCAGAACTTTGTGTCCATCGACTCCAACCGTGAAATATTTTGCTATTTGCACTGATTATGATAAATTATAGAAAACCGAGTCAATTGTCTTAAGTAATAAGCTTCACGTTTTAGTTTGCTTAAATTGTATATTTATACTCTGACCGAGTAAACAGTCTACGTAAAAGACTTTGGGAAGCTATTTAGCCCAATGAACTGTGATAAACACATATTTTTTTTCTTGTGTTGTCTGTGTTTAAATAATCTAATTATGAAGTACCAAAACTTCGCTTAGCGAAGAGATGAATTTCACTGTTACAAAGATACACTATGTAATAACTCGACTATCTTCTAGCCCGAGCTACACCAAAGACATATTTTGTTAGGATTTATTGTGAAAGAATGAGGGAAATTAAGATTTAGATTCAAGTTAATTTACCAATATATCGATTCATTGGTCATGAACTGAAGTTTTATCAACTCAACAATTGTCACTTGACACAAAATCATAGTGAAATAAACTATAAAGGAAAAATGCATTGAAAGTAAAATAACCACAACTAAAAAACACAGAAAGTCAATAGAAAGGATTCCCTCTGAAACATTTAATACAAAAGAATGAGTTGAAGTTGACAAAACCGAAACCACCTTTAACTGATGTGTGGAAACAAGAGTGATATCCTCCCTTACACTTCGTATTTAAGGATAAAGCACTACAACACAAACGTGATAAAAAGTTGTCTGTCAGAATAGTTGTCCCGAGCTCAGGTTAGAAGCACAAATGGTATAGAATAAGAGAAGTGTGTACAACAGATATATATATATATATATATGTATATAATCAGTGTGACGCCTAGCACAAAAGTGCAATGATTCAACTTGCCGAGCCACTTAGAGATAAAATTAACAAAATTACCAGTAAAGATAAATTAATTTCATTATCATTAATGGGATTAATGACAATAGATATTAGAGAAACTATCACGGAAGAAGACAGGACTATTATTCAATGTCAATCCAGGAGATTAAACCGATGAGCAGAACACCTTACGAAACAAATCGAATGGCCTTTACCCTTCTCCCAGTTAACAATTTCTAAGCTACATGAATGGAAAGTCCATGTACGTCCTCCAACTCCTAGTGAAGTCGAAAAAGCTGTGGATAATCTGATCAAGGGAAATCAGCAGGGGCTGATGAACTACTCACTTACGCCTGTTATCTGACGTGGAGGAGCATAGACCGCCCACAGCACTCTCCATAAAACTCTGATGGATTAACCTTTCATATGTTTAAGGATGGTGATCTAGTTTTAGCAGTTAGGATAACTGAAATCTGGAAACTGGATTCAATTCCACATGACTGGTCTCGATCGTTGATCATCCCAGTTTATCAGAAACAACAAAAATCCTCTTGTGACAATCACAGAGGAATCACTTAAGCTTATACAGTGTCTAAAATAATAATTTAACGTCTAACTAGAGCTCGTGAAGAGTGAACCAAGTAAACTGGTTTGGCTTCAGATTTGGACGTTAATGTCTATACCAAATATTCACCATCCGGCAGATTCTGAAACATAAACATACTTTTCTAAGTCCAACTATAAGTGTATCCCTTGATCGTAAGGCAGAATTCCACTCCGTTGATCTTGAGGATTCACTTGTTGACTTAGAATACCCAGGTGATATCGTTCTGTTTGGTGAAGACACTGACAAAACATAGTCTTCCAACCACTTTAAGCAACAATCCAAGCATGTTTAGGATGAGGTTCTCTTCCTCAAAATGTAGAATGTCACTTCAAGATTGGCTTGCGTCATCGCCTGAACTAATGATAGGGAGTAAAGTAGTTGAACGCATCGACCGCTTAACTCATCTTGAGTGTCTCGTTGGTCCTGATGTCTGACGAAATCTTTGCACGAATTCAAAAAACTCCATCAAGTTTCGTCAACTTGTGGGGTAAACAAGATATCCGTCTTTTAAACAAAGGATGAGTTTACTGCGCAGTGATTCGTTCTCTCCTACTTTATGGGTGCGAAACACGGCTATTAAGAGTGAAAAATATTCATAGATTACTAGTATTTAATCGTAGGTGTCTTAGAAGCATTGTTCGTGTGTTTTAAGGCCACGGAGTAAGTAGTGTCTGGGTCAGGAATAGAGCACAAGGCAAAGATGGCAAATCGACTGAAGAGGTAGTGAATCTTCATCAACTAAGGTGGTTGAAACATGCGTTACATATGTCCATCCACCGACTACCTGGACGGACGATGCTTTCTGGTGTAAGCGTAGGCTGGAAGGAAGCTAAGGGTGGACGAACCAAAACATGGCATCAGTTCAGAAAGTCACTGACAATTGGACTTGGACATATTAATAGATACAGACTATCTCCTACTCGTAATTATCGTAAAAATGGTCAGAAACTTTGAGTGACGTGACTCAAAATTGTTTGCAATGGTGCAGGTGCATCCGTTTGTTGTCTTTCCCTGAACTCCTCATAACTTCTGTTTATATTTATTTCAGTAATTTATATTTTCTTTCCCACTCGTATCTTCGATACCTAATTCTTCGTATTCCCACTGATACTGTAACTGTCTCTAGTATCCTGAGATTTGGCCTGGCAATCTCATTGCTATGCTAATGGGGGTATGGAAACTTTAAATGATGTACATAGTTACAAGTTCTACGTTAAGACTGACCGGCTGACCCAGAGAGATTGGAACATTCTGATAGCAATGTGCTATGGGTGTACAGTCTCCAAATATAATCAATCAGAATGGAAACCAATATAGACTTAAAGTGAACGTAATGTCAACTTTCCACACATTTCTTTTATATTACTTTAGGAAATTTCAGTGAAATTTTACTATGATTATGTTTAGTGATAGTCACTCAGTCTATAAATCCTAATTATTGTAACCGGTATATAACGACTGGGGTTATGACCAACAAAGGTTCCTTTATGAAACCGGATTTTTCTCTCTAGTTAGCGTGGCAGGAACGAGAAGGATAGAAGCAGTTTTGTGCCCTGTATTGAAGTCAAAGTTTATAATACATTCGTTTAATCCACGTAAAATGACAGTGATGAATACTGAATATTTATAGCGTTTCGAAAAGATGGGAAGCAAATGTAGGCATAAAGGAATGCTGGAATTCAAGACCAGGAAGATAAATAGTGAATAAATCTGTACCGTTGTGAACGATTCTGAGCAATGTCACTTCAAGTCTCCATCCACTGGTCACGATTATCTTACGAACCTGAATCAGGTAGTTCGTATCTATCAACATGGCTCAGGCCAACGGTCAATAACTCCATAGACTGATGAAACTTGTCGATTTAGTCGCCTTTACACTTTTCGCAGCTTACTCCGCTATGGGCTGAGTAATATCATGACCTTAAGTTATTCAGCAAAAACTAATATTGGTATTAGTCTGCCTAAACTACCTCACTCAAGGTGGAGTTATGAACCAATCTCTCGCAAGTCGGAATTATAGATATGACTTGTTATTCAAACCACTATAAGTTTCACTATCCAATTATGGGTTTGAATGTAGTTCAGCCTATTCTGGTCTGAACAGCGGGGTCGTATCGATAGTCCTCACATCCAAAACGGTCGTAAACATATTTATACTCAACTATTAGGATGTGCAAATTAGAATCAAAACTTAAGGTTCAGGAATGTTTTTTGAAAGAGAGACTGTGGTGAGAGAATTAAACGTACAACCTTTTAAAGCTATAAGACAACTTATGAACATTTCTGTGGTACAAATGGTAGGAAACTAACGGGACAAAACCAGACCAGTTTTAAAGGGAAAGGAGAAATGGCTTGACAGGAAGAAATGAACGAGTTAGGTTGCATGATTCCGCACACTTGGACATGGAAAAAGAAGAAATGTGACCACAAAATGACAAGAATAGTCGAGTAATTAATCAGTCGTAAGAACTACGAATCCGTAACTTAGATCCCATATGTATGCATGAAATGTGAAACATGAAAAAACTAACCCCTCTAGAAAGACCATCATATTGATGAAATACAGAATGTCCAGTCATTCATACAAATTGATACACAATTGCTCAAGTAGCGTCATCCTAGAATCAGCAACATTGAAATCTTAATCATAAAAACGCGCGCTATTTAAAAGGGACAGTAATATATTTCTTCCCAAAGAATATTTTAAAGTGTTGATCGTTAAACTAATCATCAAGACTACTGTTCTTGCTTTAATTGAAATTATTTCAGTTAAAGTAGTCTCCGAGAGTATCACTTTTTCCATAAAGTTTATCATCTGTAACTTTCGAGTACAGATAAAAAAACTAAGGCCACTGGTATTTATTTTTCTTCGTTGAGTATATCTTGTAGTTTCGTTTATATCCATAGGTGTCAAGGTCTTTTTCCAACCACTGAAGTCGGTTTTTTTACTGTTGTTAGGTACAGTTATATACAAACCTCAGTTTTTTGTGTTCAATGTCTGTCACCTATCAAGCCTTAAAAGATACTTTATCTTCGCTGTGAGTTCACAAAACAAATTTATGGCACAAGTAAAACATAGTTGTGACAGGCCTTCATACTATTTCCATGTCGATGATAGGATGCCATGTGACAGCTACAATAAGTGGTATCGCGATATGTGTAGTAAAAAAATTATTTTTTTTATAAATATATAAAAATAAGCATATTAAAAAGAAATTCTTGTTTTTATAATAAGTAATGCAAAGGGAATTCGAGATAAATTTTGTGTCCTACGTGCAATAGTCGTTCAAATGTTCTGGAAATCTTACTCTTCTTCCAGTACGCGTTGTCTTAAGTTTATCTTTCGACGTTGACGAAGTATCAAGGTGTATGTCGGCTGTCGTGTGGGGTACTACAGGTGTAGGAGCCATGTCGTTCTATTGTACCGAAGGAAAATCGACATAACTAGTGTTTCCTTCTAAGTACGCTGCTTTTAGGCGATCGATACTGATGCTATCTGTAGTGCCGTTCTTATCGACTACATAGTACTTAGGTTCACGTTGAAGAACTTTGAAGCGTCCTTCGTATGCTGATCCGAGTGGTCGTCGATGTGAGTCTCGACGAACAAAGACGTGTGTACTATGTCGTAATTCAGGTTGAACGAAAACATCAGTTGATTGAGGTCGAGTGTGAGCAGGTTTAACTGAACGCATTGCGTTTGTAAGCCTGCTCGTGTAAGAGTTTAGATCCATGTTCAATTAAAAGGCTGAAGGATCCACGAATTCTCCTGGAGGTCGGAGTGTCGTTCCGTAAACCAGTTGAGATGCCGTGTATCCAATGTCAGCTTTCACTGCAGTGCACCTAGCAAGACGAGTGGAAGAGCGTTTATCCAGTGTGGAACGTTTGTATATGGTAGTGAAGCTTTAAGTTGTCGGTGAAAACGTTCTACCAACCCGTTTGCTTGTGGGTGGTAGGCGGTCGTTCGGAAGCGAGTGATTCCTAATAGTGTGGTCAGACAATGGAAAAGTACAGATTCGAACTGGCGTCCGCGGTCTGTTGTGATGGTTGAAGGGCAGCCGAAATTTGCCACCCATCGTTCGACGAAAGCGCGAGCCACTGTTTCAGCAGTAATGTCCTAATAGGTACTGCTTCAGGCCATCGAGTGAAACGGTCTATGCATGTTAAGAGATATGAATATCCGTTTGAATCGGGTAAGGGTCCTACTAAACCTAGATGAACGTGTTCGAAATGAGTGTCAGGAGTTTTGAAAGAGCCTAAGGGACATTTGTTGTGTCTGATTACTTTAGATTTCTGACAGCTTACACAGGAGCGTGTCCACTCCCTCACGTCTGTATTCATACCAGGCCAGCAAAACCGTTCGGCTATAAGCTTAATGGATGCACGAGCACCTGGATGAGAACGATTGTACAATGTATTGAAGACGTTGTGTCGATAACGTTTTGGTACTATTGGACGATCCCTACTTGTAGATGTGTCACATAGTAAGGTTTCCTTACCTGTTCCCATCTGCTTAATACGCAGTTTTAGAGTTGTCGAGAATAACTCGTGCTGAAGATCAGCGTCTCCTTTTTGAAGCTGAGTGGGTTTAAGAAGTTCGATTCCCTGGAAACTGTTCAAGGAACTTATACGAGACAAAGCGTCTGCGACTACATTGTTTGCTCCAGAAATGTGTTGAATATCTGAAGTAAACTGCGAAATGTAGTCGAGTTGTCGAGACTCTCGGGGTGAGTACTTGTCTGAAGATGAACTTAAAGAGAAGGTAAGAGGTTTATGATCGGTAAAAAGAGTGAATTCTCTTCCTTCGATGGAATGTTGGAAATGCCGCACAGCACAATACATAGCTAGGAGTTCCCTACCGAACGTGCTGTACCTAGATTCAGCATCTAGCAACCGTCTCGAGAAAAATCCTAAAGGTTGCCATGAGTTGTTAACCCATTGTTGTAAGACTCCTCCGATTGCTGAGTCGGATGCGTCTACGGCGATACTAATGGGCGCTTGAGTGTCCTGATGTGCGAGCAGGGTTGCTTTAGAGATATGTTCCTTAACTGTGGAGAATGCTTTACAGGCAGTGTCGTCTAAACTAATTTATTTCGCATTTCCACGAAGTTGGTCGGTTAACGGTTTCATAAGAGATGCGCATTTAGGTATGAACCGTCTGTAGAAACTTGCAAGGCCGTTGAAAGTTCTCAACTGCTTAATCGTCATCGGTTCCGGGTAATCCAGAACGGCCGCCACTTCGCTTCCAAGGGGTCGGATGCCTTGAGCATCAATGGTGTGTCCCAAGAAGTCTAAAGAGTTTGTTCCGACTTGGCATTTCTGAATGTTGACAGTAATGCCATGTCTTTGGAGTCGATCGAAAACAATGTCCAGATGCTGGGGATGTGATTCTCTGTCCGGACTTGCTATTAGACAGTCATCAACATACGCATGTACGAAGTTGAGACTTCGGAAGACGTTGTCTATAAACCTTTGGAAGGTTTGAGCCGCATTTCTTATGCCGAAAGGTATTCGTAAGAATTCATAGAGGCCGAAAGGAGTTATGATGGCGGTTTTCGGAATGTCTTCAGTTGCCATCGGTATTTGGTTGTAAGCTTTAACCAAGTCGATTTTCGAAAAGACAGTTGTACCTTTCAAGGTAGCTGTCAAATCGTGAATGTGGGGCAACAGGTAAAGATCGGGAATGGTATTAGCATTCGGACGCCGATAATCACCAGTTGGACACCAATCATTGCTGTCCTTTTTAGGGACCATGTGCAATGGAGATGACCATGGGCTATTTGACGGTCGAATTATTCCTAAGTCTATCATGTGGTCGAATTCGTTTTTAGCCAACCTAAGCTTTTCGGGAGCGAGTCGACGGGCTTTCGAGAATACAGGTGGTCCTGTAGTCGAGATGTGATGTGTAACATTGCTGGTTACACAAGGCAATTTCGGTTGTGGTTGATAAATCCCAGAGTATTTATCGAGTAATGGTTGATATAACGGGTCTATGGTGTGCTTAATTGTGACTGGGGATAATCTGCAACCAGAAAAAGGAGTTACGCAAACAGATAACTTAGTGTTTCCGTCTATTATCTTTCGTGAGCGTCTGTCGATGAGTAGATTGTGGTATTGTAACAGGTCTATACCAATGATTGTCATAGAAACATCTGCAACAACGAAAATCCGGTGAATGGGTTTGCGTAAACCCACGTTAAGGTAAGCGTACCTTTTACCATACATAGCAACGGGCTTTCCATTCGCCGCCTGTAAGCATTAAACAGACTCGTGAAGTCTGTCGTTGGGATTTGCTGGAAGAACGCTAACTTCTGCGCCAGTGTTATGTGTGTCATTGTTAACAGTTGTTGTTATTGTTATTTGTGTCAGTCGCCTTAGAGTTCGGGTAATTGCAGGGCTTCCTGCGATTTCCAGAAGATTCGCCATACTGGTTATGATACCAGCACCAGTCGGGATTATCTGTCTCTTGACCACGAGAGACAAACAATGAAAACAATGAATAATAAAGTTCCAAAAAGGAACAGACTCACAGTTTATGCGCTTGGTGTATCAGATCACGTCGGTCTCACCACTGAAGATACCTCAAGTATTCTAGTTTTGCAACTATAAACCAGTAACACCTATATTCGAATCGTCCCCAAATTAGATAAAACCAGAAGTCATATGCGAAGAGGTAAGAAAGATATATTTTATCCGTTATCAATATATCGAGAAGCTTTTACTCTAATCTGGCTAATGAACGAAGGAGCTGTGTCCCACGCTGGTTCGTAACGTGATCTGGTGCGGATGCATGACCGAAAGCCTTCAGTTAAACAAGTCCGCTTAAAGCAATGTGGTCGGCATCCAATGACGAACACTTGATGAGCTATTGATTTTGGGGAATTATTTACAACTACACTGTAAAAAGTGCTGCAAGCCGTTCCAAAAAGTCTCTGCTGATTCTTGAGGCGGTTGAGCTGCTGAACATACCTAGAAAATTCCCCGCAGATAAACAGGCAACAGCAGATGAGCAGAGCTCCGCTTTCGAGGAAATAGAGAGAGTTATCAGGAGCCCAGCTCCGGATTTGAATGAGATCATAAACGTGGACCCCATCAGGGAAGCAGATAACAAGCATACAGATGTAGGCATTGCCACAAAGAAAAAGAAACAGTGTGCGGAGAACAAACTTTTTGTAAACGGTATTAAGGTACGTGACTCTATAGTTTCAGTTCCGGATTTACATATCAACGCAAAATAAACCATAAGGGAGCAAAGTCTAAGCGGTGTAGAGGATGTGAGACAAAATAAAGTAAATGGTTGACTTGCAGTCACATCCAGAAGAAGAAAAGTAAGAAAACAAAAAGCGACTCCTGCCTTTGACGCCAAACTGGATTACAGGGAACACATTTTGAGAATTGAAATTCCACAGCCTGTTAAGACGGACCTCGCTGACAGGCCAGTCATTTTTCACAAGTTAAGAGGATCTTCCGAAAAGGAATCAAAGGCTATATTTGAACGTGACCTGAGCCACATTAAGTCCTTAGTAAGCAAGCTACTCCCAGAAACCATTCCAGGCGTTAGCATCCGTAAGCTTTATAGAGTAGGATAAAAAGTGGATTCTCAAAAATGCCATATCTTGAAGGTCACCTTTGCTTTCGTTGAAAAAGTAAACCTGATACTGGGAAACTCACGCAAGCTGATTGAATCCGGGATATACGTCCGTGAGGATCTCAGCCTGGTTTACTTTATTAAGAGACGATCGGCAGAAGTAGAAATAAATGATCCCCACCGAAACGGTGAAAAACCTCGTACTTAAGGGTTTACAAAAGCGCAATTTCGGAACGAAACGACCCTTAAACCACTCTGGGTGGTAAGGGAAAGTTCTCCACAGAATTCAAAATGTGCTACGCATGTGCTTGCAACCTACAAAATAAAATGGCGGAGCCCAAGAAAATGGTGGATATAGAAAATCCGGAAATCTCAGAGAAAATATGAAATGCAGTTAGCTTAATCTGTAATCAAGCATCCTAAAAGACTATTCTCGTTCATAAATTACAGAACAAGGATGCAGCACTAGATTCCTAACCTAAGGGAGTGGACCTGAGATGATAGAGGATTGTCAGGGAAAAGCAGAGGCTATAACAAACTGTTTAGGGGCAGTTTTCACTCAGGAACCTCTTCTAGACGAAGAACTAGACCTTAATACAAAGTCAATATACCGTCTACTCACCGTGGACTTTGATCGAGACTATATACTTAAGGCTTCTAGCAATTTAGACACGGAAAATTCAACTGGAACGGATGAGCTACACCCAGAAATCCTGAGAAAAATTGCACAATATATTGCAACCCCACTAACTGTGATATTCAATATGTCACTTGACCAAGTTATGTTACCTATGGACTAGAAGGATGCAATCGTCACTCTAATACACAAAACAAGAGCAAGACAACCCCCATCAAACTACAGACCTGTCAGCCTCACTAGTGTCGTAGTTGAAATACTGGAAAGAATAGTCAAACAGACTGTAATGACATTCGTGGAAACCAACAACTTGTTAAACAGTGAACAATATGGTTTCAGAAAAGGTTTATCTTGCACGGCAAACCTCCTTATATCAAGGGAGGAATGGATAGAGGCTCTAAACGATGAAAAATCAGTGGATGTTTTCTACATAGACTTCAGCAAAGCATTTGATAAGGTGCCGACAAATAGACTGATATTGAAGCTGGAAGATCTAGGCATTGCTCGACCTTTCCCAAAATTGCGTAAGGATTTCCTAGTAGGTCGTAGACAGATAGTAGGAGTAATTTAGAAGTGCTTTACCTGGGGACCAGTACTTAGTGGAGTATCCCAAGGTTTTGTTCTAGGTCCTTTACTTTTTTATACTGTATGTAAATGAACTCCCCGATATTACTATACGCTGATGATGTAAAAGTCGGGCGAGAAATAACAGGAGACGCAGATGCATCCGCACTTCAGGCAGACTTGAATATTGTGATTCGCTGGTCCGAATAGCGGCTGATGTCTATCAACGCGGCAAAGTGAGTGCACATTGAGGATACAAAGGTAAATAGTAGCAACATTGGGGAAGTGCTAGTATCCGTTGTCCGGTCTCACAAGGGTCTTGGGGTGACAGTGAGTCATGATCTTAGGACCATGGCCTACTGCCGTGAGGTTACAGCTAAGGAGTTTAGAACCCCACGGACTTTAGGACGGAAACTTATCGAGTCAGATACTACTACGTTTATTACAGTATACATGGCCTTAGTGAGAACTAAGCTTGAGAGCTACGTTCAGGCTGCAAGCCCCTGTTTAAAATGTGACTAAATTATCCTGGAAAAATTACAGAGGGCAGCTACCCATGTAGTTCCAGAACCCCGAGGCTTACCATACAAAGAGCGGCTTGAGAAGTTAGACCTCTTTACTCTTTCCTACCACAGGTTAAGAGGTGACTTGATTTTGATGTATAGAATACTAAGAAATTATTTTAGACCTAATATATCCTCTCCTTTTCTTCCCACTAGATCGGTACACCCCAGAGGACATAGCAGGCAAGTAGAAAAGCCAAGAACGAATAAAATACCTTTTGAATACAGGCTTTCACACAGTCATCAATTCTTGGAACCTGCTACCCGAAGCAATGGTATCCGCCCCTTCAATTGATTCATTCAAGAGAAGGCCAGATATCCACAGGAGCATACTAGTAAAGAAATAACATGGGTCGTAGGCCTTCTGATCTTACTCTACAAATCTAGATCTGAAGTGACTTTCAGTGTACAAATGTCGAACTAGTGTAAACTTGTTATCCTCTTTGCACTCATTTCTTGATGTTATGACATGTTAACAGATATTCAGTTGCTTCTAGTTTGTCTAGCCTACCAACACATCTGCGGTCATTCTATTTAACTCGATTGTCCACTGGCTAATATTTCAATCTTCACTCTGGAAAAGACAGGAGGCTTTGTGGCTTGAGTAAGTCCCAACAATGGTGATCTCTCAGTTGATCCAACTTTCTTTTGAAAGTGTCGGCAGATTGAGCCTCAATGAACATTTGAATTATTGAATTCCATTTGCTTCTTGAGTTTAAATGAGTTTATTTGTTCTGTGAAAGTGGAGTTATTATAACCAGCAGCTATCACACTACCGAACCAGAGATTGAATTGATGTGACGTGAAAAATTGCAAAACTAAAATGTGGAGGGGTAGATATTGCCTGATAGTTAGAATATAAAAGTTGATTACGTGAAAATTATGGACGGATAAAACTCTGAGAATAACGGAGACGATAGGAGACGGAGTGGGCAGAGGTGGACTGATGGTAATAAGAATTATGATAGTGTTAGGGATGATAGATTGTGAGACATGCATCAAGAACGGCTAATCCAGCGAAAGATAGTACATGGTTGTCGAACATGCTATTAAACCTATCCACCAACGTGCTGTCATCACATCGGCTGAAAGCGGACACCAGGCATGTGTAAATCTGACTTGCTAATGGCTTACTTACTTACTTACGCCTGTTACTCCCAATGGAGCATAGGCCACCGACCAGCATTCTCCAACCCACTCTGTCCTGGGCCTTCCTTTCTAGTTCTATCCAATTTTTGTTTATTCTTCTCATGTCTGTCTCCATTCCTAGGCGTAATGTGTTATTTGGTCTTCAGGATTTCATGCGAGGGCTTGTCTTGTGACGCAGTTGGATGATTTCCTCAATGTGTGTCATATCCACTTCCAGCGCTTCTTCCTGATTTCTTCCTCCACTGGAATCTGGTTTTTTGTCTCCCACAGTAACTTGTTGCTGATAGTGTCTGGCCATCGGATCCGAAGTATTTTGCGTAGACAGCTGTTAATAAACACTTGTATCTTCTGGATGATGGCTTTCGTAGTTCTCCAAGTTTCCGCATCATTCCGTAGAACTGTCTTGACATTTGTGTTGAAAATTCTAACCTTGGTGTTGGTTGACAATTGTTTCGAGTTCCAGATGTTCTTCAGTTGCAGATATGCTGCTCTTGCTTTGTCGATCCTCGCCCTCACATCTGCATCAGATCCACCATGTTCATCAATGCTGCCCAGATATGTAAAGGTTTCCACATCTTCCAAGGCTTCTCCATCAAGTGTCATTTGATTGGTGCATATTGTATTGTATCGGAGAGTCTTGCTTTTCTCTTTGTTTATATTGAGACCTACTGCTGCTGAGGCTGCTGCTACACTGGTCGTTTTCTCCTTCTTTTGTTGTTGAGTTTGTGATAGAAGAGCCAGATCATCCGCGAAGTCTAAATCGTCAAGCTGCATCCTAGCTGTCCACTGTATCCTGTGCTTTCCTCCAGTTGTTGACGTCTTCATAATCCAGCCGATCACCAGGAGTAAGAGAAAGGGTGAGAGTAAGCAACTTTGCCTAACACCGGTCTTTACCTCGAATGAGTCGGTGAGTTGTCCTCCGTGGACGATTTGGCAGTTTAGTCCATCATAGGAGTTCCGTATGATATTGACTATTTTCTCAGGCACGCCGTAGTGTCGAAGAAGCTTCCATAGTGTCGTCCTGTCCACGCTATCAAATGCGTTCTCGTAGTTAATAAAGTTGATGTACAGTGATGAATTCCATTCGATTGATTGTTCCACAATGATCCGAAGAGTTGCGATTTGGTCTGTACATGATCGATCCTTACGAAATCCAGCTTGTTGATCTCGAAGTTGGGCGTCTACGAAGTCCCTCATTCTGGTTAACGATACCCTGTTGAAGACTTTTCCTGGTATTGAGAGAAGAGTGATGCCCCTGTAGTTATCGCACTTGCTGAGATCGCCTTTCTTTGGTATCTTGATCAGAAGTCCTTTTTTCCAGTCTATTGGTACTTGTTCTTCATCCCAAATCTTACTGAAGAAAATGTGGAGTATCTTAGCAGTTGCTGTTACATTTGCTTTCAGTGCCTCTGCCGGGATGTTGTCTGGTCCCGCTGCTTTGCTGCTCTTGATTTGTCTAATGGCCATGCTGATCTCCTCAATTGTTGGTGGGCCAACATCGATTGGGAGGTCTGTGGGTGCTGCTTCGATGTTGGGTGGGTTCAATGGAGCTGGTCGATTCAAGAGTTCTTTGAAGTGTTCTACCCACCTTGCTTTTCACTAGTCTTTCTGGCTTACGGTGATTTCCAGCAAGTTTCTTTGTTGTATCATACAGTTGTCTCATGTTTCCCTCTCTTGCAGCCTTTTCCGCTGTCACCGCTAAATCTTCCACATATTTAAGTTTGTCGGTTCTGATGCCCCTCTTCATTTGTTTATTTGCCACTGTGTATTCGGCTTGTGCCTTGGCTTTTTCCGCTCTGGTTCGGCTGATATTGATTGCTGCCTTCTTGTTCCTCCTTTCTTCAATTTTATCCAGTGTACCAACAGTGATCCATTCCCTGTGATGGTGCTTCTTTTGGCCCAGAACCTCCTGACATGTTGAAGTGATTGCCTCCTTGATACCTTTCCAGTTGCTCTCCATGGTAGTCCCCTCTCAATTGAGTAGATCATGAAAGGCCTGGAACCTGTTGCTGAGGGCTATATTGAATTTGTTGAGTTTGTCAACATCTCGAAGAAAGGCCGTATTAAACTTTTGTGATGTTGTCCGCGCCGTTGTCCAAAGCTTCTTAAGTTTTAGTTTCATCTTGGCGACCAGCAAATGATGATCGGATGCTATATCAGCTCCTCTTCTGGTTCTCACATCCTCCATCGTCCTCCTGAACTTTTTGTTGATGCAGATATGGTCGATTTGATTCTGTGTAGTGTGATCCAGTGAAATCCAAGTGGCCTTGTGTATGTTTTTGTGTGGGAATATGGTGCCACCTATGACCAGTTTATTGAAGGCACATAGGTTTGCAAATCTCTCACCATTTTCGTTCCTTTCTCCAAGTCCATGTCGTCCCATGACGTCTTCGTATCCAGTGTTGTCCTTCCCAACCTTGGCATTTAAATCTCCCATCAGAATTGTCAGGTCCTTGGTTGGGCACTTCTCGAAAATCGACTGCAACCTGTCGTAGAATTGGTCTTTAGCGTCTTCATCGTAGTCGTTGGTAAGCGCATAGCATTGGATGATGTTCATTGTAATGCCCTCTCTCTTTGTTTTGAAGGAGGCTTTGATGATCCTTGGTCCATGAGATTCCCATCCAATAAGTGCATTTTGTGCTTTCCTGGACAGCATCAATGCAACCCCTTGTGTATGTGGGGCGTTTTCTTCTTCATGACCGGAGTATAACAGAAGTTCCCCTGAAGCTAGTCGTTGTTGTCCAACCTGCGTCCAATGTGTTTCACTGATTCCAAGCACTTTCAGGTTGTATTTTCTCATTTCTGCAGCAACTTGGAAGACTCTTCCGGTTTCCCACATTGTCCGGACATTCCATGTACCTATAAAAATTGTCGCTCTAGTTGTAAGAAGGTGCATCGGCCTCATAACTTCCGAAGGAACTCGGCTTTCATCATGAGACGTCATAATTATTCCTTCTACTCCCAGGGCAGAGTTTAAATGGTTTGAATAATTTTTTCTGGTTAGCGTTTTTTTAGCGAGTTGGTTTTCTACGGGATGGGATCGCTAACCCCATGCCCAACCCTCCTCCTTTACCCGGGCTTGGGACCGGCAGTAACCCCCGGAGGAGCTACGGGCCGAGTTTGCTAATGGCTTATTGATGAGGAATTCGTCGTCGGTTGTCTGTCTACGTTCTGTGATCAGGGTTGGCTAGGATATTTTTGTTAGGATGACCTAGAATGTTTTAGAGAACGTAGTATGTTGTAAACCAATATTAGGCCGCCTCGTATCCTCGCCCAACCTAGTGAGCGCGATCGCAAATCGTGAGGTCGATCCGCAGAGAATTTGTCCTTCAATGCTATTCTAGGGCTAGTGAAACGCCACTGAGCCCAAGCCAAGTCGCTCGTTAGGCTGAACCATTTCTACATTGTTAGATGAACCACTAAGAGTTGGGTAGTTTTCCGAGCTCCGTCAAGGTCGTAGATGACTGACGTGAACTAACCAAATGCACAAAATGGACAGACCCATACAGCAGTGATCTCTCTTGTACTTCACTAAGCCGTTCTTATTAATATGATTTATTTCAGCAGTATCAATATTTGTTCCAGTTAGTCACCTCGGCAAAAAACCCACATGGCTATCGCAACGGGACAACGTAGAATAAGTACAGACCATTAGGTATGATTTCAGCGTAAGCCAGGTCACACCATTTCCTTCCAGTTCGAGTACACCACAATCATCGATACAGGTCACTATTTTGGTGGTCTCAACCGTGACCTTACTTGTTTTGCACCCCTTTTCTTGTTTAAGAAGACTTATATCCCCCTTTTAGAGATGAAGGAGGACTATTTTGTGGTCAGATCCGGGCCTTGTACAGTGTTTGAATGAACCCAGGAGTGAATGTTTCTTGTTGCCTTCAGATTTATCGAATAATAGAATGAGCTCGGACTATATCTTCATGGTAGCTGTAGCTAGCATCCCGGCTTTCTGTTGAGAAGAGTCCGATGTCGCATTCCACCGATGTTCTAGAGGAATAATATGATGGCGGGGTAAGTACTCTGTCGGTAGCTCCTATGTATCTTAAAATAGAGTCACCTGGTAATTTTAGTGATTGTGTGTCAAGCTTTTCTTCTGGTAGTTCTGGGTCTCTTTGGAACTCATGTGAATTGGCTTCACGTCCGACTGCTCAATACAATTTGATATCATCTGCGCAGATAAGAACGGAGGAACTGAGGTTCACTGGGAGGTTATCAACGAGTGTGCGGAACGAAAGCACATCCAATGTGGCATATTATGCAACTCATGACGTAGAAGCGCTCCAGATTGATCTAAGACCGTCGATTTTGTCCCGAATGTTCAGCTCCCTTAACATTCCACTATCAAAGAAAGTGAGCAGATATGAGAATCCCATCAACACAGTTATGGTCTGCAGAGAAATATCAACAGTTTTATGTTTGAGATCAGTAATCAGACTATTGATGATGTTTTGTAAACCTGAAAAATGAGGACTAATTACATCTGTCATTTGATACGTTGAAGCGAATGCCAAACCTATAGGAATAGTCAGAAAAATCCAGTTCGAAATTAAAATTCGCCAACGTTTGTAACTTTTAAGTTCCATTTAATTTGTCTCTTTTCTGTCACTGACTGCAATACACTTGATTCAAGTTCTGGTTTTCCTATCAAAGCAAAAGGAAATATCGATGGTTGATTATCATTTGAACATGCTGTTCTTCTCAACTAAATTTTTGTTCATAACAATGTCTTCAACATACTATTAGGACACATTTTCTGCTGATAATTTCATGGATTGATCTCTCGCTACTAATTAAGTAACCATCTGTCAAATGGATAATCCTGAGTAATTTTTGTGAAAGTAAATGCAAATAGGTTAAGTGATTCACATTAGTTCGTAACATGGACGTTGAATTTGGAACGGAAACACTTTGGAACTTTTGCGCTTCAGCTCGATTGGTCCATCAAGCATCACATTAGCGAGCGTCTTGTCGCAAATTCTTGAGGTATTCGCATGTGTTGTCTCAGTAATGATTGAATATTTTCAATGAATTACTACTCATCTATTTATTTTCAGCGTGAGTTGATTTTTTGCGATGATACATTCAAGATGCTCTTTCAGTCAGTCTTCAGTGATAAGGAAAGTAGGTTGATGAACCTGTGTTAATCCTGACAGATTGCCTTCCAGTCAAGGTCCGGCTTCTCTTTAAAAATATTCACAGGTGGGGCTGATATCACCTGTTGAGGTAAGGCGTTCCAGTCATTGACCACTCGGTCAGAAAAACGGAACTCCACTTTAAGTTTATTAGATCGCTGTTTGTGAACCTTCTTGCTATGATCTCGGAGATTATTAGTGCTGGAAAAGGCAAAAAGATAAAACATTGACACTGTAATCGTAATGAAAGATACGAAATGCCAGTATAAGTTCACCTCGCGTCCTACGATACGACAAGGGAAAATAGTGTAGGCGTGTCAAGCGCTCATCGTAGGGCACTTTAAAAACACCTCTCACTAGTTTCGTTCACATACGCTGAGCAAACTTAAGTGAGTTAGTATCTTTAATCGGACATGGGCTAGCTCTTTGGATACAGTACTCTAAGTGTGATCCTACATAGGTTGGATATTAAATTCGACACATCTCGTCAAAGCATTTAAATGCTCTCCAGATTTTTACATCATCCGTAGACAATAATGTCGACGACTTAAGCAATGCAGGTAATTCATTAATGTAGAGAAAGAAAAGTAGAGGGCCCGAGATAGTGCCTTGAGCTACACCACTTTCAACCGGCTTTTGTTCAGATACCGTTTTATTGACCTTCACTCTCTGTCTGCGGTCACATAAAAAGTTTCCTATCCATTCATTCACAGCACCTGTTACTCCGAAGCTCGAGAGATTCTGTAGAAGACTTAAGTGTGGAACCTTGTCAAACGCTTTGAAAAAGTCTATGAATATCACATCGACAGACAGACCATTATCTATCGCTGCTGTCCAATCCTCTCTCGCAATAAGTAAGTTATTGAAGCATAAACGCTTGTTACGAAACCCATGTTGCTCGACTGTTAACAGATTGTGCGAATCTATGTGACTTAGTAATTTAAGACGAATTATCTTTTTAAGTGACAACAATTATGCTGGTTAGACTGGCAGGTCGGTAGTTAGATATGACCTGTCTCTAACCATCTTTAAATATAGGACTGACTACAGCATCTTTTCAATCTCTGGAGGGTTGAGCGAGTAAAAGGGACATGTTGAAGAGTGTCACGAAATGTCTGCAAAAGATGAAGACAGTCGTGGATGTAACCCGTCAGAGTCCGGCATCTTACTAGGTTTGAGGTTAGTGATCAACTAAAGAACCGTTTCCTCAGTCATACGTACAGAATCCATGGCTGAAATCTCGGTGTGGTTGAGACAAGTACTTGTAACAATACACGTAGATTAGATTTCGCTAAAATAGTTTGAAAAAGTCTCGGATTTTGCCAGATTTGATTCAGCTAGCAAATCTAAATTTTCATGTAGCAGTGATGTGGGAATACCATCACTACGTTCTGTTCGCCGTTTAACGTACGATAACAATAGTTTCGGGCAAGTACGGCTATCATATGCCAACTGTAGTTCATAAATAGTACGACATTTAGCTATGATGCTTTTATATATATTCCGGATTGTTTGGCATTCACACTTGAATGATTCGTGTCCTGTTGACAAGAATATGTCCCAGAAGTGTTTCGTACGCTTCAACAGCTTTCTGATTTCCTTATTAATCCATGGAGAGAAATGTGATAGCTTATGTGTTGGTCATGGGATAAACGGTTATGTTACGAACTCGAATGTAGCCTTAAACTTATTCCATTTGTATTCGATCAATCCAGCCGCATCAACCGACCAATCAGTCGAGATAGCACAGTCTCTACAGATCGTGTGCATGTCTTTTAACAGGCTCATTAACTTTCGGCTCCTCTAGATTCCAAATAATCAAACTAGGAACGGGTTTAACTTCTTTGAAAGTCGTGTTTACGGCTTTCGACTTAGATGTCAGATCCTACCTGTTAAGTGCTGGCATCTTACCGTTAGTTTTCATTGTAACGGAGTCATGTGAGTGTAGCGAATGACTCACGACAATCTTTGATGAGGCCACACTTTTCCCATCTACGATAGAGTTAAATATTGTCTTACTTTGGGACTTTGGCGAAGTAACCTGACAAAGAGAATATGAGTCCACCAAGGACTTTTCGACTAAATGGGCGTTATTTTTGGCTATCTTTCCTTCTCTCCTATGTTTCCTCGTCATCCATTTCCTATCAGTCGCAGCATCCACATTTGAACTACTCGGTGCGATAATGGTTTTTTCTGAATCATCAGTCTCTGTTGTAGCAACTTGGCCACCAGTATCTATTGTTGTTTCGGGATAGATGTCCCTATTGTATGTTGCGCAGTCGCGTGTCTGGCACGTGCCGTCACAGCATACGGGAGCATTCTTCGCTGTCAGTACTCATATTACCGTCAACCCTTTTGTTAGCCAACACCAGAAGGCTAATTACTTCTTGGATGAGTAATGTTTTGCTCGAACAACAAAACATACAGAGCTAATGAGAGTTAGGCTTTGAACACCTTTTATAGGCAGTGGGACTTAAGCGGGTGCACATCTTATGGAACCACTTCTTACACATCACTTTGCATTTCTTCTTCCACAGGGAATAAGCAATATGGCTGCCCACATTTGTGAGCAGAGCCGACCATCTTAAAAATTAACCAAAAATAGTAACAAAGCGGATATGTAAAAAATCTCAAACCTTAACCAAAAAAGCCTAGTCACAGTCGACCAAGTATGCTTTGATACAATGAATACACAAAATCAAAACACACAAGTACAATGTCACCCTGACCAAAATAAATTCAATTAAAGTAGTGTTGATCTGTAATTTACGACCAAAGTAGTAAATGTAAGTCAACGAGAAACAATACCACTGTCCTTTTTAAATAGCACGTACCTAACTCTATTACCCATCTATTGTTATTTATCAGTTGTTATATATAGAAAGGTTCTTTGCCTTAAAACCCAGTGGGTGTAGTGGTGCTAGTTTCTTCAAAGTGCTCTACCCACTCGTTCCAGTGCTTCGTTTCCCTTCTTTGTCCCTGACTGATCTTTGTGGTCCACTGTACTTCACAACAAGCTTCTTGGTTGTCACACATTTCTCCCACGCGTCCTTCTCTTGCAGCTTATTCTGATGTGGTTGGTAAGTCTTCTACATATTTCCTCTTGTGATCGCTAATGTCCCGCTTCACTCGTTTATCCCGACCGTTGCTGCTACCTTGACGTGGTGGTCGGGCTTGCCTATTGTGATGAAGCAATCGAGCTATGCTGGCTGGAACAATCGTTCCTCGAGGTCCTACCATGCCAGACAGGTTGGTTGAAGAGCAGTGAGACTAAAAGCAGCAAACCCAAGGTCCGAAGGCGAAGTCGTACTGCTGACTGTACAGGGGTGTGACAGCAGTAAGGTGTTTCCTTCAGACAACCAGCATGACAGCGATGCTGCCTTCCCACAAGGAGGGGTGGGGTTAGAAAAGGTCGACCCTAAAAATGCACACCTCGCCTTATCCCACGGATATCCGTCTCCGGCGGTAAGGTTTTTTTTTGAAGAACGGAGCTAACACAAAAACTACCCACAAAAAGGTCGTGTGTGACCGACCTCAAGCAGTTGTCCCTTGGGCACTGCGGTCACGCTCTCAGGTCATTAAGACCACTTCTAACCCAATTTCCTTTTCAGGTACCTCTAGAAGAATCCTTCCACGGTGTGGGCAACCGGGAAGTGATAACTGCCCTCATACCTCTAACAGCACTCAAGACCACTGTATTCATAATCAATCTCCTTCTTCAATTCCTACTATTCCTTCTACCTTGACTTTCAACACTAAACTTCCTCTCTCGGTTTCCTCCTCAAGTGTCACCATGGCCAACGATTCTAGTGCGCGAAACACTGTCTCAGGTCTACTAAAACCTCGCTCCAAACTACACATTGGAGCCTTCAACGTACGTACCCTATGCCAAATCGGTCAACAGGCCTCCTTAGCTAAAACCCTAGAATCTCGTACCATTGATGTATGCTGTGTCTCCGAAACACGCATACAGGATCCCAGTGTGGTCATTCACTTGACCTCACCTCGCCAAAATGGACAGCCAACGAAATACACCCTCCGTGTATCTGGCGACCCGTTGGCTAGTTCTCGCGGACTTGCAGGTGTAGGCATAGCACTAAGTACAAGGGCAGAACAGGCACTACTAGAATGGATCCCCGTTAACAGTCGCCTGTGTGCTGTCCGGCTAAATGGCTCCGTAAGAACTCGGAAGGATAGGGACACACGTCGTTGCCTTTTCGTCGTTTCTGCCTACGCTCCCACTGACTGCAGCCATGATGAGGTGAAAGATGACTTTTACAGAAAGCTCTCTGAGCTTCTTCAGAAAGCTAAGCGCTCAGACATAGTAGTCGTAGCGGGTGACTTTAATGCCCAGGTGGGCAGCTTAAATCAAACAGAAAGACATTTAGGTGGGTGTTTTAGTATTCCGGCTCAACGAACCGATAATGGTGATCGTCTGTTGCAACTATGCTCAGACAATCGTTTATTTTTGGCAAGCACTAATTTTAAACATAAGGAGAGACATCGTCTAACATGGCGACCACCTGCACCAAACCAACGGTGGACTCAAATAGACCATATTGTCATCAGTCATCGTTGGAGAGGCTCAATAGAAGATTGTCGCTCGTATTGGAATACTTGTTTAGACTCTGATCACGCTTTAATACGAGCGCGCATTTGTCTGCACCTCAATGGACGCAGGAAAAGTACACTAAGAAGACGCATTAGGATTGAACTGGAGGACGAAAAAGCCAAATGCGAATTCCAGAAACAACTGAGTTCACATCTAGGCAGTTCTGTAAACGAGACTGACCCAGATACTGCTTGGAAAGACACACGAACAGCTGTGGAAACAGCAGTAACATCTATTAGTCATTTAAACCATAGGGCTCCAAAAAACCAATGGATTTCTTTTAAGTCTATTTCACTGATGGATTCGCGTAAACTCATCCCATCAGGCTCTGAACATGACGAAGAGCGTAAACAAATTAGATCTAGGTTAACTAAAAGTCTAAGGAACGATCGTGAGCAGTGGTGGGCAACGAAAGCAAAAGAGATGGAAAAGGCAGCGGCTGTAGGCAACACCAGGCAACTCATCAGACTAATAAAAGAAACTGGAATTAAGAAGTCAAGTGTAAGTGAGACAATCTCCGAAAAAGACGGAACCCTTATCTGCTCTCAACCCAAACGTTTAGAACGATGGGCGGAACACTTTAAGGAACAGTTTAGCTGGCCTTCAGCTACTGCACAACTACCCACTATTCCCAGAAAACCTGAATGGAACATTGAAGTAGGCCCCCCGACCCTACTTGAAGTTCAAAAGGCTATAGGTAATCTGAAACGAGGAAGAGCAGCTGGACCAGATGGATTGGCTCCAGAGGTCTTTAAATATGGTGGTCCAATTTTAGCGATTAGGTTGACTAATATTCTGGCTAAAATCTGGGAGACGGATGTAATCCCATCCGACTGGTCACAATCACTTATTGTCCCAATATATAAAAAGGGGTCAAAATCATCCTGCGATAACCATAGAGGGATTAGTCTGACTAACATAGTATCTAAAATACTAGCCTCAATAATTATCGGGCGCCTAACTAAGACTCGTGAACTGCAAACACGAGAAAATCAGACTGGCTTCAGACCTGGTCGTAGCTGTATCGACCACATATTCACCATTCGTCAAGTTTTAGAGCACAGACACGTTTATCGGCGTCCGACAATGATAGTTTTTCTTGACTTAAAAGCAGCATTTGACTCTGTAAACCGAGAGGTTCTGTGGCAATGTCTGTCATTGAAAGGTGTACCTGAGAAGTACATAAACCTTGTGAAGGCTCTTTACTCGAACACTATCAGTCGAGTGAGAGCTTATGGCGAACTGTCATATGATTTTACAACGTCAAGTGGTGTACGTCAAGGCTGTCCACTATCCCCATTTTTGTTTAACTTCATTATAGACCTGTTGCTGGAAATAACACTCTCGTCGACTGAATTTACAGGAATTGATCTCCTACCAGGGGGACCACTAAGCGACTTAGAATACGCAGATGACATAGTCCTGTTTGGTGAAGACGCTGGCAAAATGCAGAGTCTTCTGTTGGAACTCAGTAATAATGCCAGGATGTTTGGGATGCGTTTCTCCCCATCCAAATGTAAATTGTTACTCCAGGACTGGCCTGCGTCAACACCCGAACTAAGGATAGGGAGTGAAGTAGTCGAACGCGTCGACAACTTCACTTATCTTGGAAGTCTAATCAGCCCTAATGGGTTGGTGTCTGACGAAATCTCAGCACGGATTCAAAAAGCTCGTTTGGCTTTTGCCAACTTACGTCACCTATGGCGAAGACGAGATATCCGTCTATCAATTAAGGGACGAGTATACTGCGCAGCAGTTCGCTCTGTTCTACTTTACGGCTGTGAAACATGGCCATTAAGAGTAGAAGATACTCGTAGGTTACTAGTATTTGACCACAGATGTCTTAGAAATATTGCTCGCATCTGCTGGGATAACCGGGTAAGTAATAGTGAGGTTAGACGCAGGGTATTAGGGGACGATGGTAAATCAGTTGATGAGGTGATGAATCTTCATCGACTGAGATGGTTGGGCCATGTGTTACGTATGCCTGAACACAGATTACCACGACGCGCTATGATGACTAGTATTGGGGATGGTTGGAAGAGAGTTAGGGGCGGCCAAACCAAAACATGGCATCAGTGTTTGAAGTCACTAACTTCTAGCCTGAGCCATGTTGGCAGATGCAGACTACCTGGTTGGGGTCCGCGTGACTATCGTAACCAATGGTTGGAGACTCTAGGTGACATGGCTCAGAATCGATCACAATGGCGTAGGTGTATACACTCTTTATCTTCTCTTAAACTATGAGATTAAAATTGCTTCATATCTCTCTTCCTTCCTGTACTATATCCTTATATACAACCTTTCTTTATATACTACCACCACTAAATTAATTACTTCTATGAATCCGGTGTTCATCTTGTTGTGCTAACGAGGTATGGCAACTTGGACCGATGCATATATGTGCCTGGTCCTACGTTGTAGCTGACTGACTGACTTTATCTGCTTCTGTATATTCGACCTGTTCGTTGGTTTTCTCTGAGTTTGTTCGTCCGTTGTTGAATGTTGCCTCCTTGTTTTCCGTTCTTAAGTTTTCCTAACGATGTTTACAAACATCCACTTTTCTGCTGGTGCTTCTTGGACCCTAAAACCTGAGATGTTGAAGTTATCACTTCTTTAGTGCCGTTCCAGTTGCTCTCCATAGTGGATTCCTCTTTTTCTAGTAGATCTTGTAAGACTGGGAAGCTGTTTCTGAGAGCTGTCTTGAACTCGGTGAGCTTGTTAGTCTCAACGGAAGGTTGTATTAAACTTTTGTAGTGCTGTTGTCCAAGTGTCCAATGCCCGTTTAGCTTCAGCTATATCTTGGCCACCACTAGGTGGCAATAGGAAGTTGTATTAGCTCTTCCGTCTGTTCTCACTTATTGGATGAACTTTCTGAATGTTTTGTTCCTGCATTTATGATTAGTCTGGCTCTCTGTAGTGTTGTGTGGTGAAGCCGATGCAGCTTTTTTCATGGGTTTGTTGGAGAAAGTGCTGCTATCTATGACGGTGTAGTTGGAAGCACTTAGACTCGCTAGTCTCCGTTTCCATCTCATAACCTATGTCGCGCCATCAGGATGGTTAGATGTTTTTCCTGAGTTATTCTCTGCGACGGACTGAAACTTATCACAAAACTGGTCTTAGTTGTCCTCATTGCCATAGTTGGTGGGTGCGTAACACTGGATGATGTTCATCGTAACCCTTTCCTTTTTTGATTTGAAGGATGTTTTAATGATTCTTGAGTCGTGACTTTCCCATCCTATGAGCGTTTGTCGTGCTTCTTTGAACAGGATCAGTACAACTCCTTGTGTGTGTGTGGAGGGGTATTTTCTTCATGATCAGAATACTACAACAGCTCTCCTGAAGTTCGTCTTTTTTGTGTAGATTGTGTTCAATGGGTTTCACTTATTCCAAGCACGGTCATGTTGTGTCTTCTCCTTTCTGCTGTGGTTTGAGTGACCCTCTCTATCCCTCCTACATTGTGCGGACATTCCATGTAGCTGTATTAATATTTGTTCTGGTTGCCAGAAGTGGCATCAGTCCCGTGACCTGTGAAGAGTCTTGGCTTTTACTATGAGGCACCATAACTCTTCTATATGTATGGCCTTGAACTCCCAGGTCAGAGTTTAAGCAGTCAAATGACTTTTGTTATCGGCTTTTTTCTAGAGGAGTTCTTTTGGTACGAAATGTGGTCACTGACTGCAAAACCAATACTCTTCCTTTACCCAATCTTGAAATCGGGGTAACTAGAGTTGCTCTTGTTGGACTTGATACAAAACAACCTTTCCGTGCTAGAATGTTTAGTATAGGAGTTTGATTATAGGCAAGTCTTGGATGAAATGCTGAATAAAACGCTGGTTGTTAAATGATTAGGACGTAAATATCAATAGGTGCTCACGATGTCGAGTATTGGGTTCATTCTTTCAAATGAGTGAATGTCCAAACTAACCACAGCTGTCTTGAGGACGTTCTTTAGTATAATAACATACGTACGTATAAGATGCTTGAAATGGAAATGTACGTGGACAGAAGTCATTTAAAACAAAAGCTATTAGAGGATGTGGGTTTTGTAAGGCACTCAGACATTAATGAAATTGAAATCCGTCCATCAGACCAACCTTACGAGTGGTATCGTGTGAAAAAGTAGAGTTCAAAACCTCTTAGCAACAAAAAATAAGCATATTCAAGTATGTGATTTATTAAGGAAATCGAACTAGCTTCTACTGCTGGAAATCTCACAGGTTGTCCCGCCTTGTTTAGAGAAAATATCGATAGACTTACGCCTGTTACCCCTTGTGCAGGAGCATAAGCAGCCCACCAGCATTCTCCATCCAACCCTGTTATGTCCCGTGGAGAATTATGAATGGTAACTTTGATGGCTATTTATGGACCAATGTGATATAAATATTTCCTATTGTATATTTGTTAAGTAACTAAAATATTCGTATTCGTGTTCCTCTTATCATAAGCTTTATTTTGACCTATGAAGTAATATTATACAATTTACCATTCTTGAGTTATACTCAGTCTATTGATTACTGTTCCCCTTATTCACAGCCACATTTGGCCAAACCTTTTACAAATGTTATTTTCTATTTTATGGTACGATGTGGTCAGTTTGTTTGGTACATAAACCCAGTATGTTTGAGAATAATGATTCATATCGCAGAGGCTGCTATTGGTGTTCTGGACTTAACTGGCTGGGCTAGGCAGAAGCAGGATCGATAAGCACTCTAGACTGCTCGTACGGTTTTCGTGTGTCACTGTTCCAATCGATGATTCGCTGCTCTCTGATTGGCGGTCTTATGCCATACATTAACTAGGCATCCACTCAGCCACAAGATATACCAAACCCCGTCGCAAACATTCCTTTCCAGTTCTTTCCGGTTGTTATTCATCCTTTTCATATCTGCTTCTATTTCCCGGCGTAATGTGTTCCTTGGCCTTCCTCTTTTCCGTTTCCCTTCCGGCTTGCCTCGTGCTGCAGTTCGGCGATTTCCTTAACGTATGACTGATCCACTTCCAACGTATTTTCCTAATTTGCTCTTCAGCTGGAAGCTGGTTTATCTTCTCCCATAAAATGCTGTTGCTGATGGTATCCGGCCAATGAATGTTGAGTATTTTGCGTAGACAACTGTTTATAAATACTTGTACCTTCTTGACAATGGTTGTAGTAGTTCTCCACGTTTCAGCTCCGTACAGTAGAACTAACTGTCTTGACGTTCGTATTGAAGATTCTCACTTTGAAATTAGCTGACAGTTGTTTTGAGTCCCATATGTTCTTCAATTGTAGGGATGCGGTCCTTGCTTTGCCAATCCTCGCCTTTACGTCTGCATCAGATCCTCCTTGTTCATCAATGATGCTTCCCAGGTACGTGTATGTTTCCACATCTTCCAGAGTTTCTCCACCAAGTGTGATTGGGTTGTTGTTCTCAGTGTTGTATTTGAGGACCTTGCTTTTTCCTTTGTGTCCGGACGTTCCATGTACCTATAAAATTTGTTGCTCTAGTTGTTAGAAGGAGCATCAGCCTCGTGACTTCCGAAGAATCTCGGCTTTCATCCTGAGGCTTCGTAATTCTTCCTTCAACTTGGAGGGCAGAGTTTAAATGGTTTGAATTATGTTTCCTGGTTAGCGTCCTTTTTAGCGAGTTAGTTTTCTACGGGATGGGGTCGCTAACTCCATGACCAACCCTCCTTCTTTACACGGGCTTTGGACCGGCAGTAACTCTAGAAGAGCTACCGGCGGAGTTGTCGATAGACCTAATGATTAGTAAATATGTGTATGACGTTACCCCATTGAGCTTGTATGTAACTGATAAGAAAGCAGCGAGATGTAACGGATTTATTGTATTTCACAAATACGGTTGTTCCTGATTGCTTTAAATATGTGGAGGATGCTAACTACATGAAGGATGTAATATCTCACGATGCCTGAAATCAATTAGAACTTGTGCCGCTTTTTGCTTTCAAAGTCTGTTTTCAAACGCAAACCCTGTAGATGGTTGGTGGTAACGGATAAGGTTTAAACCTCTGTTTATTGCTGGTCATGACCAGACAGTCAGGTGTTTTCTTTTGAAACATATAGCTCTTTAGAGAATTACAACTATCCTGGCAAGCTAACTTTTAATATACGAGGGTTATGTTGCTGATGCTAAAGGTTATGTCTCCCACCTGTTCTCTTTAAGTTTCATAGGTTTCTTACTCGAATGTCCATTTGAGAAGCTAGACAATTTGTTGCTTGATTTCGTTGTGACACTTATCGCTCAAAGTTAATAAGTGGCACTGCCTCAATGGAGGGCTTTTTCATACTCAAACACGTTAGCAAATATAGGGAATTTTATAGCCAATGACTACTTTTTTATCGTATCTTTACCATTCCTCGAACTTCAAATCCACGTGTTCATCAAGTTCAGTAGTTAGCTCTAGTTTATAGTCTTATCGAATGTAATGGATAATATGGTTAAAAATAAAGTAAAGATAAAATATGGTTGGAATAAACCCAATATAAAAGATTTATGACTATACCAACTAACTCTCAGTTTAAGTTTTTTACTGGACCTAGAATAAAAGCCTTACAAGACTCAAACAAATAAACAAAAGTATACTATTTTTTACGAGGAAATAAGAATTTCACTACGTCTTTTATTCCATACACTAAGGACCATCCTTGACTGTCATATGTTAGAATGAACCCTATTAGTGTATACTTTTCCCCGGGGTTTTGTCGTACTCGATCCGAATATATTAGTACTCCCAATTGCACTGGTACGGTTGAAGGTGAGGAGAATACGCTCTTTCTCTCAAAATGCTCCTACATAACCACATGTATACAGTCACTGTTAGGTAAGTCCTACTCATTGCCTTCTCGCAACAGCAATATTATTTTTGAAATCGAGAGGACGAAAAGTGAATGTCCAACACCTTATCCGAGCTAGTGGGTGCGAAAATTCCACCTAGAGAAGTTGGGAAACCTTGATTCCAAACCAATAGTGTACATGGACTTCAGGATCCTGAGATAACAAATAGCGTATGAAACTATTGCTGGTCACCGGTCACCATGGGATCGCATCTCCTAAGGTTGCTCCATCACCTTATGGATTAGATCTCTAGGTCAAAGGCTAGGGGTGTGAACCCCTAAGAATACCACCTGCTTCGGTTTGGGCACTCGGACAATATCATAGCCCTCACACAAATCAAGTGATTTATGTGGCGCGTATATATTTGGTGTTTCTTTGTATCAATGTTTATGTTGAATAAATAAATAAATGATTATAAGTAACGTAGATTAGGGAATGACGGACATATTCGTGACTGTATAACGATATAAAGTAGTTGCAAATTTCATTTATTCCTCTCTGCATTTTTACATAAACTGCAGTTGAAACATTAAACTCATGTCTTGGAGATTCATCTTCACATAAAGGCTTGAAAGCAAGATATGAGGAAGCTTTCTTCAATGGAAAAAATTCTAACACGACAAAAAAGATTCACTGAACAAAAGATTACTGTTCAGTTCTCTCAAAGTTTGAAATTTTAAAACCCATGTATCAGCACAATCGAATATATACTTTGAGAGAAGCGCTTTTGCTTATTATTAGGTTAGCGATTCTAACTACAAGCGGAGGTTTATTTGCAAATGTTTGTTTTTCCACTTTTATTATTCAGGATCAAATTTTAATCACTCTCCGGTGGCTTATATGCAACTTGAGCGAATGTCTTGACATGACCTCGCTACAAGTTAATAATGTATTTGAATCATGCTTAGCAATAAGACTTTAAACACACAGTTTTTCCTACATGGGACTCGTTAGTCGTATGTAAATTTTCCCAAATTGAATCATACATACATTCTTTCCCAACTATTTTATTCAACGTTTGTTATTTGTCGTTGTCATTAATACTATCACCATTTAGGACTTTTCAGCATTCACTTTTTAAAATTTCATCCCTCTACACTGATACTGTTATAGCATCTTTGTTTGATAGATATTTGTGTCACGCTGTATGTTTTTATTAGATACTCCACTTCTCTGAAATTATCTTGGAGTTTGTATGGTTATATTATAACTACTTGTATGTAAACTACTACCATAGATTTTATCTTTTCTATCTTTTTTAAACTCTTGTAGTATGTAGTATGTTTTAGCAAGGGTGAAATATGTCAGTTTATGTTACCATTCCATATCCGACCGAAAATCTGGACGTATTATTTTGTCGACTTGAAAATTATTATGGTGTATCTGCGGCATTATTGCAAGATAAACTTAAAATATGCGGAACTGCTGATAAACTGAATGCAGCTCAAGTATGTAGTGTTGAGTTTACATGAAAATAAATCTTTTTGTGTACAGGATTACGCACTGCGTTTTATTAGTCCAGAATCTGTTTTAGTCAGTACGATTACTTCAATGGATTGTTTGGAATTATTGAGTAATCAAACAATGATTAATCATTTTGAACTGACGTACAATATTGTCATAATTATTAAAAAATCTAATCTAATCATTAAAGGATGTACACCTGGAATCAAATGTTTTTCACGAACTCTACATTTATTGGAGTCATTTTCAGAAACCAAATGCGCTTATTTGAGCGATTTAAAAGTCTCAATTTTGAAGACATTATGTGAGAAGTATTCCGTAAATTATAATGACTTACAGTGCACTGACGCAATGAAGCTAGCTCTCATAAATTATTTTATTTCTTTAGAAAAATCGGAAGCTACTGTAACTTCTGATAGTCGCTTAGTTGATTCAGCAGTTGAAAATGTACATTTTGTAGAGGCTTATCGTAAGTGTGAAGCAAGTAACTCGGAATCGGTTAATCGAGGTGAGCGTTGTTATTTTTTTACTTGCTCCTAATACATGATTATATATATGACCTGTCGATGTTCACACATGATATATTTCATATTTTATCATTTAGATAATGGTTGAGTAGATCATACAATGAATATTACATGTTTACATGTTTTCACGTTAGTTGTACACTGTGTAGATTTACAAACAGCACGTGTTTACCAACTACTCGAAAATCAAAGGGTTGTACTCAGCACATTTCTACCAATTAGAATTATACACTAATCAATATACCTTCAGTTTACGACTCATTTTCCATGTTCACTGGTAATAGGGATAAATTCATTCACATAATGAACAATGTTCATAAGGCAAATTCTGTGTGAAAACACTGGGTAAGGTTGCTTTTCAACTTGCTAAAGTGGGAAAAAATTGCACCTAAAACAGTTGTAGTTTTGTAATAGTCATTTAGATCATAAATTAAAACCATGTTGTGTTTTTGAAAAATGAAATGTCGATATACTACTCACATACAACGGACTAACATTTTCCGAAAGTTCCGCGGAGTAATGGTGTGATAATGTCAGTGTGGGCTTGAGTTGTTTACCGATATGAATTAAAATTATTTGGAAAAAGTCCACTAAAGTAATTATATGAGTTGAGCTAGTTAGACACATGGAACGTAGAGCCTGGCACACTTATGCATCAATCCAAGTTACCGAAGTACAACACAACGACAAGATGTCAGAACAGTATAATATTAATCATATTAAAAGTAGTAAATAAGATTGGCATATAAGATCTTATTAAGTCAGATAACATGGATTAGTGAGATAAATCAATATGAGGTAAATTAAAGAAACTCAGTATCTAAGGAAAGACAAGGAGTGAATACATCTATCCTGTTGCGACCGATTCTGAGCCATACCACCCAATGTCTCCAATCACCGATTGCAAATATCACATGGACATCAACTAGATAGTCTGAACCTACCAGAACGGCTCAGTTCAGCAGTTAATGACTTCACAAACCGATTCCACATCCTAGTTTGGCCGCCTCGCGTTAAACAAGCTTTTCGAAGCGACATATGGAGAGCGGATTTGTAGTACTTCACTAGTCTCGGATAGACAACAGACATCGATTTTGAGACTTTCTAAAGACATAAACAACCCTATCTGTTGTTCTATCTGCATCAGTATGCGAACGTTGAAGGAAGCCAGTTTGAGTGGTATACGTGGTCTCAGAAAAACTGTTTCAGTATTCATAGTCAGTGGTAGCATTCAACTTTCGGCCAGTTAGTGACTTGAGATTGTTTAGATAGGACGTGGTTTCCACCATAGGGGAGCTGCTGTATAAGTTAAAAAGTATAATACGTAAAATGAGAATAAAGGGAAATAAATAAGTGACGTAGTATAAAAGAAATAAAAGTAAACGTTATCATACGGTTGTGAATAAGATTTGTCTAAGCGAGTGTTAAAGTAAGAGGAATTTTCCCAATAGTAATTATCATTGATTTGTGTTAGAGCTATGATATTGTCCGAGTGCCCAAACCGAAGCAGGTGGTATTCTTAGGGGTTCACACCCCTAGCCTTTGACCTAGAGATCTAATCCATAAGGTGATGGAGCAACCTTAGGAGATGCGATCCCATGGTGACCGGTGACCAGCAATAGTTTCATACGCTATTTGTTATCTCAGGATCCTGAAGTCCATGTACACTATTGGTTTGGAATCAAGGTTTCCCAACTTCTCTAGGTGGAATTTTCGCACCCACTAGCTCGGATAAAGTGTTGGACATTCACTTTTCGTCCTCTCAATTTCGTATACAACATTCCCGCCACGAGAATCCAATTCGAGGACAACAGACCATGCACATTGAAATCTGAATTTATTTATAAATGGATGACAATATTGACCCATTTTTATTATTTATGGTTTCTATGAAATATTTATGTACTCAGTAGTTGCTAGGTATCGAATTTGTAACAAATAGCCACCAAGAGTGTATTACGAATAACTAGTCGTTGATATCTTTGAACTATCACTCCTATGTGATAAAATCACTGAACAAACAGCTTTTTAATTAATGCAGGTTAGTCATTTAACGAGATTTTTAAATTCTCACGGACGTAGGTGACTGTAACATGTATTATACTCATGTGATCTTCGTACACTATCATATATGAAGCAAAGTAAAACAAATGGTACTTTAATATAATTAAAAGGAGACGTTCCACTGATTCGCAAATTATCCATTTCTTTAGACCATGAAAAAAATACTCGGAATAAAGGCTGATGCCCTATCAACTTGTATTTTCATGTCTGCTAGTTAAGACTTAATGATTCGACTTCAGTCACGGTGACTAGCTTATCGTTGCTCCGACTTTTAACTCACAAATATTCTACATCTACTTGTTTTCTGTTGTGTTCTTTTTCACTATATTTCAACACCTCGTCTCTGATTTTATATTATTTATATGATATGAAGTGGGCTAATAGACGTCCAGTCTTAATTTTATTGCAGCGTGAGTGGCAGACCATCCTCAGTCAGTCAGTCAGTCAGCTACAACGTAGGACCAGGCACATATATGCATCGGTCCAAGTTGCCATACCTCGTTAGCACAACAAGATCAACACCGGATTCATAGTAGTTAATTTAGTGTTGGTAGTAGTATATAAATTATAGGTTGTATATAAGGATATAGTACAGGAAGGAAGAGAGATATGAAGCAATTTTAGTCTCAAGGTTTAAGGGAAGATAAAGAGTGTATACACCTACGCCATTGTGATCGATTCCGAGCCATGTCACACAGAGTCTCCAACCATTGGTTACGATAGTCACGCGGACCCCAACCAGGTAGTCTGCATCTGCCAACATGGCTCAGACTAGAAGTTAGTGACTTCAAGCACTGATGCCATGTTTTGGTTTGGCCGCCCCTAACTCTCTTCCAACCGTCCCCAATACTAGTCATCATAGCGCGTCGTGGTAATCGGTGTTCAGGCATACGTAACACATGGCCCAACCATCTCAGTCGATGAAGATTCATCACCTCATCAACTGATTTACCATCGTCCCCTAATACCCTGCGTCTAACCTCACTATTACTTACCCGGTTATCCCAGCAGATGCGAGCAATATTTCTAAGACATCTGTGGTCAAATACTAGTAACCTACGAGTATCTTCTACTCTTAATGGCCATGTTTCACAGCCGTAAAGTAGAACAGAGCGAACTGCTGCGCAGTATACTCGTCCCTTAATTGATAGACGGATATCTCGTCTTCGCCATAGGTGACGTAAGTTGGCAAAAGCCAAACGAGCTTTTTGAATCCGTGCTGAGATTTCGTCAGACACCAACCCATTAGGGCTGATTAGACTTCCAAGATAAGTGAAGTTGTCGACGCGTTCGACTACTTCACTCCCTATCCTTAGTTCGGGTGTTGACGCAGGCCAGTCCTGGAGTAACAATTTACATTTGGATGGGGAGAAACGCATCCCAAACATCCTGGCATTATTACTGAGTTCCAACAGAAGACTCTGCATTTTGCCAGCGTCTTCACCAAACAGGACTATGTCATCTGCGTATTCTAAGTCGCTTAGTGGTCCCCCTGGTAGGAGATCAATTCCTGTAAATTCAGTCGACGAGAGTGTTATTTGCAGCAACAGGTCTATAATGAAGTTAAACAAAAACGGGGATAGTGGACAACCTTGACGGACACCACTTGAGGTTGTAAAATCATATGACAGTTCGCCGTAAGCTCTTACTCGACTAATAGTGTTCGAGTAAAGAGCCTTCAAAAGGTTTATGTACTTCTCAGGTACACCTTTCAATGACAGACACTGCCACAGAACCTCTCGGTCTATAGAGTCAAATGCTGCTTTCAAGTCAAGAAAAACTATTATTGTCGGACGCCGATAAGCGTGTCTGTGCTCTAAAACTTGACGAATGGTGAATATGTGGTCGATACAGCCACGACCAGGTCTGAAGCCAGCCTGATTTTCTCGTGTTTGCAGTTCACGAGTCTTAGTTAGGCGCCCGATAATTATTGAGGCTAGTATTTTAGATGCTATGTTAGTCAGACTAATCCCTCTATGGTTATCGCAGGATGATTTGGACCCCTTTTTATATATTGGGACAATCAGTGATTGTGACCAGTCGGATGGGATTACATCCGTCTCCCAGATTTTAGCCAGAATATTAGTCAACCTAATCGCTAAAATTGGACCACCATATTTAAAGACCTCTGGAGCCAATCCATCTGGACCAGCTGCTTTTCCTCGTTTCAGATTACTTATAGCCTTTTGAACTTCAAGTAGGGTCGGGGGGCCTACCTCAATGTTCCATTCAGGTTTTCTGGGAATAGTGGGTAGTTGTGCAGTAGCTGAAGGCCAGCTAAACTGCTCCTTAAAGTGTTCCGCCCATCGTTCTAAACGTTTAGGTTGAGAGCAGATAAGGGTTCCGTCTTTTTCCGAGATTGTCTCACTTACACTTGGCTTCTTAATTCCGGTTTCTTTTATTAGTCTGAATAGTTGCCTGGTGTTGCCTACAGCCGCTGCCTTTTCCATCTCTTTTGCTTTCGTTGCCCACCACTGCTCACGATCGTTCCTTAGACTTTTAGTTAACCTAGATCTAATTTGTTTACGCTCTTCGTCATGTTCAGAGCCTGATGGGATGAGTTTACGCGAATCCATCAGTGAAATAGACTTAAAAGAAATCCATTGGTTTTTTGGAGCCCTATGGTTTAAATGACTAATAGATGTTACTGCTGTTTCCACAGCTGTTCGTATGTCTTTCCAAGCAGCATCTGGGTCAGTCTCGTTTACAGAACTGCCTAGATGTGAACTCAGTTGTTTCTGGAATCCGCATTTGGCTTTCTCGTCCTCCAGTTCAATCCTAATGGGTCTTCTTAGTGTAATTTTCCTGCGTCCATTGAGGTGCAGACAAATGCGCGCTCGTATTAAAGCGTGATCAGAGTCTAAACAAGTATTCCAATACGAGCGACAATCTTCTATTGAGCCTCTCCAACGATGACTGATGACAATATGGTCTATTTGAGTCCATCGTTGGTTTGGTGCAGGTGGTCGCCATGTTAGACGATGTCTCTCCTTATGCTTAAAATTAGTGCTTGCTAAAAATAAACGATTGTCTGAGCATAGTTGCAACAGACGATCACCATTATCGGTTCGTTGAGCCGGAATACTAAAACACCCACCTAAATGTCTTTCTGTTTGATTTAAGCTGCCTACCTGGGCATTAAAGTCACCCGCTACGACTACTATGTCTGAGCGCTTAGCTTTCTGAAGAAGCTCAGAGAGTTTTCTGTAAAAGTCATCTTTTACTTCATCATGGCTGCAGTCAGTGGGAGCGTAGGCAGAAACGACGAAAAGGCAACGACGTGTGTCCTTATCCTTCCGAGTTCTTACGGAGCCATTTAGCCGGACAGCACACAGGCGACTGTTAACGGGGATCCATTCTAGTAGTGCCTGTTCTGCCCTTGTACTTAGTGCTATGCCTACACCTGCAAGTCCGCGAGAACTAGCCAACGGGTCGCCAGATACACGGAGGGTGTATTTCGTCGGCTGTCCATTTTGGCGAGGTGAGGTCAAGTGAATGACCACACTGGGATCCTGTATGCGTGTTTCGGAGACACAGCATACATCAATGGTACGAGATTCTAGAGTTTTAGCTAAGGAGGCCTGTTGACCGATTTGGCATAGGGTACGTACGTTGAAGGCTCCAATGTGTAGTTTGGAGCGAGGTTTTAGTAGACCTGGGACAGTGTTTCGCGCACTAGAATCGTTGGCCATGGTGACACTTGAGGAGGAAACCGGAACAGGAAGTTTAGTGTTGAAAGTCAAGGTAGAAGGAATAGTAGGAAGTGAAGAAGGAGATTGATTATGAATACAGTGGTCTTGAGTGTTGTTAGAGGTATGAGGGCAGTTATCACTTCCCGGTTGCCCACACCGTGGAAGGATTCTTCTAGAGGTACCTGAAAAGGAAATTGGGTTAGAAGTGGTCTTAATGACCTGAGAGCGTGACCGCAGTGCCCAAGGGACAACTGCTTGAGGTCGGTCACACACGACCTTTTTGTGGGTAGTTTTTGTGTTAGCTCCGTTCTTCAAAAAAAAAACCTTACCGCCGGAGACGGATATCCGTTGGATAAGGCGAGGTGTGCATTTTTAGGGTCGACCTTTTCTAACCCCACCCCTCCTTGTGGGAAGGCAGCATCGCTGTCATGCTGGTTGTCTGAAGGAAACACCTTACTGCTGTCACACCTCTGTACAGTCAGCAGTACGACTTCGCCTTCGGACCTTGGGTTTGCTGCTTTTAGTCTCACCGCTCTTCAACCGACCTGTCTGGCATGGTAGGACCTCGAGGAACGATTGTTCCAGCCAGCATAGCTCGATTGCTTCATCACGATAGGCAAGCCCGACCACCACGTCAAGGTAGCAGCAACGATCGGGACAGACCATCCTAGAATTCAGTCGCTTGTTTTAAATAACATAAGTGTTCTGATCATCGTGTTCAGTATTCTGTACATCAGTTAGTCACTTTACTGCTTAAAAACCTATACTACTGGGCAGTTGCTTTGTTCTTGATGTCAGTTCGTTCGAAAGGTTTGAATTCATAATTGGTTCCCATGAACAGTTATCGTTTATTACGTAGTATCGGTTATCTTTTTTTCATTATTTTAATAACCCAAATATGTATCATAACAAACCTTATAATATCCTTACTACACAATAATTACTTTAGCTTGGATCGACAGAGTAGTTTACCTTGTATCTTATTTTAAAAAAAGGAAGCGGAATAATATGGTCATGTGAATATGTTTTGACGTTCCTATGACAGACAGAATATAGAGTGTGTATACTCTAGTGAAGTGTTTCAAAAAACGTTAACAGTTCTTTCAAAAAGGGTCATTGTCATTTTAGGTAAGTAATAAAATTGTTCAAATAATGGTTTATACCAGTGACTTGTACATGCATCGTAATACATTTACATATCAACATATTAGCTTTTAGATTTCCAATTCTATTGATGGTTGTGTGTATTTTCTTCTTCATAGACATTATGTACTGAAGGACCAATCCTTATAATCGTTCACAACCAGTTGATTGTCCATATTGTATTCATTACTAGTTATTGCCAGCTTACAATCCTCAAGAATAGAAATAATAATAACTATCTATTCAATCTATTTCTATTAATATTTTAGATAACGAATCGAACCCATTGTTTTTATTAACAAATCCTTCCAAGGTAAAGTCAGATAAATCGTTGCAATCTCGCTTAAGACCCATTATAATTGACGGTAGTAATGTGAGTTTCGCGTAAGTTGCGTTGCGTTTGCAAATATTATTATTATTGGTGGGAGTAGCAACCAGTAGCTATTTGACAATAAATCACTAAACTTTAAATCAGCAATCCTGATCATTGGTCTGTAAAATTAGAGTTTCTTTGTTACTGATTTTCGATCACATTGCTGCATTGTTTGAAAGTCTGTCAAGGAAGTTATTTCTGACCTACCGCTACTAAAATAACCAAACCAAGTTCTGAGTAAATTTGACGAAATCGATTATGATAAATATATTGCAAAATAGTATTATTGATGAATGTTTGCTTTCCCTCACCTCGTAGGAGTATCATTTTGTGTGATACATAACACTACCGAAAAATTGCTATTTCGCATTATCCCCTGCTTCATCTCTCAACAGCAAAGAAAGGAAATATACACCGATGAACTTAGTTGTTATTGGTACTTTTTTACAGCATAATGGGAAGTGTGTGAATGTTCACACGGTGGTTTGTTGGAAATCAGCAACTTGGAATAGTGTTTCAAAAAATCTGGCCCAATGTTTCATAATACCCAGAAGTTCATGTTATAAAAAACACTGCTCATTATGATCCACTAGGTCAATCCATTTACAATATACGTCTCGTAACCAATGACCATACCTTCTATGCGAGACTAGGAATAGTAACCAGACGGATTTATGTATATGTCCTCATTAACCGAGATTAGGACATGTAAGCATTAGCCAGATGACTGGTTCATTTGGTATAGCCCACCCACGTATCCATCTCTCACTTGACATTTGTCCTTGAGACAGCAAGTGATTTCCAGAATCTTCCGGCACATCAGTGCTCTAACTCAATGTCCAGCAATTAAAGGTATGAGGCTACGAAATCCGGCGTGTAGCTCCATTATTGTTACTGCCGGTCCTAAGCCCAGCTAAGGGAAGAGGGTTGGCCATAGAGTCAGCAACCCTACCCCGTACAACGGAACATTACTAAACAAACACTAACCTGGAAAATCATTCAGGTCGCTTAAAATCTATGGTCAACATCACCCGACAGGCATCAAGACTATGAGTAACACATGGCAGCAACTGTAAGGAAGAACCCAGGTCAGAGTCACGTGTAAATTTCTCGTTGGGGGCATGTAAAAGATAGCAGGCTCAAGTAAGTAAGACTAAGATTTCCAGGAGTCCTTAAACTTATGGTTTAGACTTTTCGAAATGTAGATTTTAAGAATAGATAATTGGTTACTGAAGCTGTGAACTTTCAGTGACTGATGTGGTTGAGACATGTTATAATGTGGGTTATCTGCCTTCACCTCCCTCGGTTTACCATTGCTGGTAAACATACAAGTAAGTCGTCAAATGATGACAAAGGTCAAAGGGCTTCACAAACATTCAGGTTGAGATTTATTTGTAAGTACAGACGTTTACGGGGATCTATTCTCTATTAACAATCGATGGTTGGTTGCAGTGGAGCGATCACTTTTTCTTCATCTTCCTGTTTATCTTGAGTTTTAATATTATTTTGTATTTTTTTCAATCTACTTTATCTATCCAGTTCGAACTGCGTTCTCTATGTTCGAGTTCCACAACTGATGATATTATTTTTTCTGTACTTTTGCTTTTAATCTCCTTGTTGATGGAAAGTCTATCAGCATGTATCGACCTATATCTTTGTTGTATCCTACGTTATTTATCATTAATTGACTGTGACAAAGTATGGTCAATGCCCTTGTTGTATATGTCATTTTCAAAATTTGAAAAATTCCCATATTGTGATTTAGAACAACATATATAAGCGAACAATATTGTTTTCGATTAGATCCTCATCAGGCTTTACTCTAATATACAGTAATATTTATATGCATATACGAAATTAATAAACCAATCAAGGCAGTTTATGAGTCAATGATAACAGTGGAATAGATTACATAACTAAAAATAATAAGTGAAAATTATTTCAACTTTGAAAAATACTGAAATCTCCACAAAACCCCTTCTGATTAAGTGAAAATTACAAACTGGTAGTGTAATGACAGGTGTACTAGTTGTGATAAGAACAATAAAGGCTTGAATCAATGTTACATAATAGGAAATAGGTCAATGATTAGGAAAAATATAGACACTGAAATAACATTCATAAAATTATAAGATTACGCAATAAGAAGTGTTCAGATAAATGGACCGAGCTCCATATCGACTTGACAATACCTTTTCCTAACCACGAAGGAGATGTTCCCTAACTCTTTGGTTCAGTTGTCTGGTAGTGCGCCAAATATAGCTTTCTCCACAGGAGCAGCTGAATTCATAGATACACGTAGATACTCATAAACTGCCTTGATTCGTTTAATAATTTCGTATATGCATATAAATATTACTGTATATTAGAGTAAAGCCTGATGAGGATCTAATCGAAAACAATACTGTTCGCTTATATATGTTGTTCTATATCATTTTCCTCTACATATTTCTCAATTATATGTGTATCTCGACTAATTTTATTGAACTGTTAATTAACTCACAATCAAGACTTCAGTTACTATTACAATACAATTTATTTCAACTTTAATAAATTTTAACAAATTGATTTTGCTTGAAATTTTAAATTCAGTTTTTTTTAAATATAAACAGGTATATGCTCCAAACTTGTCTGTCATTATAATGTGTGACGTTTGTTTTTTAATTGTAGCACATGATTGTAAATTGTTAATATTTATACAATTTTCAATGGATATTAGCTGATTATTAAATATTTAGATTTTCTGCAGCTACCACTACAGTATTAAAACATCTCTATATGACGCTCATCTTCCAGCGAATGCGAATAATTGTGCAGCTTTTATTGTTTTGCCATAAAATGTAATTTACACAAGCAGTTTTGTAGAAATTTGTCTGATTTAAAGTTACGTGTACACTGTAAAGTGATATAAGGGTACTGGTAAGATGCTCTGTGTTTAGATGAAATATCGGTTCATTGTTTTCAGGTAAAAATAATTCATGCTGACATTCTCACTGAAACACAGAACCATTAATTCAAATCTTAAAATGTCCAGTCAATATTACTTATAGACTGCAAAGTAGTATGAAGATATACCTGTATACTGACTGATAATTATAAATTCATTCATGAATCTCAACCAGGGAAACATTTCGATCCAAATGTTTATTTCTTTATTAACTCCTTCGCTTCCGTATGTTTTCCTTTTTGCTTTGTTTTGTTTCTATCTTATAGTCATGGAAAACAAAAAGAATTCAGTGTTCAAGGAATTCGTCTAGCCTTAGATTACTTCAAAAAACGTGGTCATAAAGATATAGTTATTGTAATACCTAGACATTATCAAGGCAAAGGTGGTCGTTATTTTGATGAACTTGAGCATTCCGGCATGTTGACTTATACACCGTCACGAACATTAAATCAAGAAAGACAAGCAGTGTATGATGATCGGTAGGTTTGTGTTGAAGAAAATTTCTTACTGTTAAAACCATGTTCTTATTGTTTTTGGATTTTGAATTTACGTTTTCCCTTGCCGAAATTCACCAAACAAGCACCTTTCTATATTTTACTGCGGTTAATAGTTCTTTCCTTAGATTAGTTTATTACTATTTTAATACGTTACTTTCATACCCTACTCTTAAGAGTGTCATAGAATGTCGTTGTACACAATAGTTGCTAGCTAACTTCATTCTTCTTCGGTGTTTCTAATATATTTTGCTATCAAATTTTTAACTTTGTGATTAGTTGGAAGCCAGGGAAAAGATAATTTTGTTGTGTTCATTGTACCAGAAATTCGGTGTTGAAAATATTACTCCGTTTTATCAAATCATATCCGTCTTTTTTCATTCAAAAATTACAATACCAAAACAGATCATAATTAAAGTATTTAGTCCACAAGTGCTTTTAGCTGTAAGTATATCCATATGACTTTCAGTGTTACTTTATTCGACAGACAAACAGTTCAAAATAAATGTCTAATTCTTGAATATTTAGATCCTTTAGTTATTTAGGGTAGGAATTTTCTAGTATGTATTCAATTTGAAGTTTATTTTCTTCATTGACTAACGGGAGCGTGGAAACTACTAAAGTAAAGGAACACTGAATAGTAGCTTCGGCCAAGGCTTCTAAGAACTGCACATGCACGAATTCACACTAGATCAGACCTAAAGGACTAGAAAATTTTTCCCAATGATTAATTTCAAGCTTAATCTTTAGGCATTTGAGATTGTTTGAGTCAACCCCCAATCTATTCTTCTGCAGGCATTTTGTACATCAACAATTAAAACTTAGAAATTATAATATTTTGACATCTGTTAGACTTTAAATGATGGAAATATCAATTCTGCTATTAAATGGGTGGTATTTTCAAATTCAAACAATCATTGAACAGTTTATCTTTCATTTTGATGAATGTTACCGTCACTATGCAATTTCCAACTAAATCCCGATTTACAAGAAATAGTAATTCGGTATCATGGTTTTCCTTAGCCATTGAAGCTTACAAAATACATTACCTTTACAATTTATAGAGATTCCTAAATTATTTACTCAAGTATGTAGTTTCAATAGTTTCCGAAGCACAAGATTTAAGTAAACAAGTTAATCTTTTTTATTTTTAAAAATCTGTGTTTATTTGTTTGTGAATATCCAGCATAATCTTGCAATTGGCAGCTGACAAGAATGCAGTTGTTATATCCAATGATCAATATCGTGATCTTATGTTCGAAAATGCTAAATTTAAAAAACTTATTGAAACACGGTAAGTGATATGATTTTTACATTTTTGTACGTCAATTGGCTAGTTGAAACAGTCCTGTCATAACAAGGAGTTGAGTATGTGGATTGGTAACTTATTAAATAAATCATTCGATTTTGAAACTAGCAAACCCACTTCGACTCCAGATTCTGAGTAGTATTAATAAATTACTTCACAGCCCTCACACAAACCAAATGAGATTTTTGCGGCGCATATATATCTGGTGCCCCTTTGTACCAATATTTATGTGTTAAAATAAATAAATAAACTACATCCAGTTTTATCTGTTAGAAGAACTATAGATGGAATCGAATTGTTTTGTATTTAGTATAAAGTTTAAACAACTTTCTATCATATATACAGTCATTCAAAGACTATATAAGGTTATTAAAGTCGTCCAGAGTTATTACTTGTTTATTCATCTATATGAAATATATCTTGTCAAATCAACTCTTTTATCGAATTCACTTGGTTTCCACTTATATTTCCCTGACAAAGCTATTTATCATCTTTATAAAATAATCGGATCTCACAGTTCTGATTTATAATAAGTGTTGTGTTGAACTCAGTTTTACTGATAAATTGCATAGATGTAGCAGCGTAGATAATCACTAACGTGTCTCTAGGATTTATACATCTCAGTCAGTCAGCTACAACTCAGGACCACGCACTTATATTTAATTGGTCCAAGTTGCCACACCTCATTAGAACAACAAGATCAACACCAATTTAATAAGAGCAGTTACTTCATTGGTAGTAATATGTCGAGACAAAAATTGCATATAAGAGTACAATACAGGGAGAAGGAGTTATTTCGTGAAAAAAGGTATAAAGTAATTTAAATCTTACGGTTTAAGGGAAGACGAAGAGCGTATGCACCTTCGCCATTGTGATCGATTCTGAGCCATGTCACACAGAGTATCCAACCATTGGTTACGATAGTCACGCGGACCCCAACCAAGTAGTATGCATCTACCAACATGGCTCAGACTAGTAGTTAGTGACTTCAAGCACTGATGCCACGTTTTGGTTTGGCCGCCCCTAACTCTCTTCCAACCATCCCCAATACTAGTCATCATAGCGCGTCGTGGTAATCGGTGTTCAGGCATACGTAACACGTGACTCAACCATCTCAGTCAGTGAAGATTTACAACCTCATCAACTAGTAACTTACGAGTATTTTCTACCCTTAATGGCAACGTTTCGTAGCCGTAAAGTAAAACAGAACGAACTGATTCACAGTATACTCGTCCCTTAATTGATAGTCGGATATCTCGTCTTTGTCATAGGTGACGTGACTCGGCAAAAGCTAAACGAGCTTTTTGAATCCGTGCTGAGATTTCGTCAGACGCCAATCCATAAGGGCTGATCAGAGTTTCAAGATAAGTGAAGTTGTCGACGCGTTCGACTACTTCACTCCCTATCCTTAGTTCGCTTATTGACGCAGCTCAGTCCTGGAGCAACAATTTGCATTCAAAGGGGGAGAAACGCATTCCAAATATCCTGGAGTGTTTACTCAGTGCTAACAAAAGACTCTGCATTTTATCAGCGTCTTCACCAAACAGAACTAGATTATCTGCATATTCTAAGCCGATAAGTGGACCTGATGAAATCGTTCTGTTTGGTGAAGACACTGACAAATCATAGTCTTCCAACCACTTTAAGCAACAATCCAAGCATGTTTAGGATGAGGTTCTCTTCCTCAAAATGTAGAATGTCACTTCAAGATTGGCATAGAAGGCGAAGCATGTTTGCAGTTACTTCAATGTTTGACTTCAGTGCTTCAGCTGGTATATAGTAAGGTCCTGCTGCCTTCCCATTCTTGATTTGTTCGATGGCCATCTTGATTTCCTCGGTCGTTGGTGGAGTGACAGATATAAGAAGGTTTGTGTGTGTTGCTTCGATGTCCGGTGTATTCAATGGAGCTGGTCTATTCAGCAGTTCCTCAAAGTATTCTACCCATCTTATTCTCTGTTCTTGAACCTCCGTGATTGTCCCTGACTGATCTCTCCGGCTTACTACATCTCCCTGCTAGTTTCTTCGTTGTATCATATAGTTGTTTCAAATTCCCTTCTCTTGCAGCTTTTTCTGCCGTCGTCGCTAGTTCTCCCATGTATTTCTGTTTGTCGGCTTTAATACTCTTCTTCATTTGCTTGTTTGTTTCTGAGTACTTTGCTTGTGCCCTGACATTCTCTGCTCGTGTTCGACTGTTGCTAATTGCTATTTCCTTGTTATTCCTTTTTTCAAGACGGCTTCTTAGAAATAGATAAATATGATACATTGTACAGTACTCCACGATTAAATTAACGACCTACTGGATAATAACCGACATAATGTGACTAATCTCTGAGGGAGGCTATCCAACCTCACGGTTTCTGACAGTTTGCTTATGAGTCGCAACACGTTTGAGTCTTATTTTCAGAACTTTGTGTCCATCGACTCCAACCGTGAAATATTTTGCTATTTGCACTGATTATGATAAATTATAGAAAACCGAGTCAATTGTCTTAAGTAATAAGCTTCACGTTTTAGTTTGCTTAAATTGTATATTTATACTCTGACCGAGTAAACAGTCTACGTAAAAGACTTTGGGAAGCTATTTAGCCCAATGAACTGTGATAAACACATATTTTTTTTCTTGTGTTGTCTGTGTTTAAATAATCTAATTATGAAGTACCAAAACTTCGCTTAGCGAAGAGATGAATTTCACTGTTACAAAGATACACTATGTAATAACTCGACTATCTTCTAGCCCGAGCTACACCAAAGACATATTTTGTTAGGATTTATTGTGAAAGAATGAGGGAAATTAAGATTTAGATTCAAGTTAATTTACCAATATATCGATTCATTGGTCATGAACTGAAGTTTTATCAACTCAACAATTGTCACTTGACACAAAATCATAGTGAAATAAACTATAAAGGAAAAATGCATTGAAAGTCAAATAACCACAACTAAAAAACACAGAAAGTCAATAGAAAGGATTCCCTCTGAAACATTTAATACAAAAGAATGAGTTGAAGTTGACAAAACCGAAACCACCTTTAACTGATGTGTGGAAACAAGGGTGATATCCTCCCTTACACTTCGTATTTAAGGATAAAGCACTACAACACAAACGTGATAAAAAGTTGTCTGTCAGAATAGTTGTCCCGAGCTCAGGTTAGAAGCACAAATGGTATAGAATAAGAGAAGTGTGTACAACAGATATATATATATATATATGTATATAATCAGTGTGACGCCTAGCACAAAAGTGCAATGATTCAACTTGCCGAGCCACTTAGAGATAAAATTAACAAAATTACCAGTAAAGATAAATTAATTTCATTATCATTAATGGGATTAATGACAATAGATATTAGAGAAACTATCACGGAAGAAGACAGGACTATTATTCAATGTCAATCCAGGAGATTAAACCGATGAGCAGAACACCTTACGAAACAAATCGAATGGCCTTTACCCTTCTCCCAGTTAACAATTTCTAAGCTACATGAATGGAAAGTCCATGTACGTCCTCCAACTCCTAGTGAAGTCGAAAAAGCTGTGGATAATCTGATCAAGGGAAATCAGCAGGGGCTGATGAACTACTCACTTACGCCTGTTATCTGACGTGGAGGAGCATAGACCGCCCACAGCACTCTCCATAAAACTGTGATGGATTAACCTTTCATATGTTTAAGGATGGTGATCTAGTTTTAGCAGTTAGGATAACTGAAATCTGGAAACTGGATTCAATTCCACATGACTGGTCTCGATCGTTGATCATCCCAGTTTATCAGAAACAACAAAAATCCTCTTGTGACAATCACAGAGGAATCACTTAAGCTTATACAGTGTCTAAAATAATAATTTAACGTCTAACTAGAGCTCGTGAAGAGTGAACCAAGTAAACTGGTTTGGCTTCAGATTTGGACGTTAATGTCTATACCAAATATTCACCATCCGGCAGATTCTGAAACATAAACATACTTTTCTAAGTCCAACTATAAGTGTATCCCTTGATCGTAAGGCAGAATTCCACTCCGTTGATCTTGAGGATTCACTTGTTGACTTAGAATACCCAGGTGATATCGTTCTGTTTGGTGAAGACACTGACAAAACATAGTCTTCCAACCACTTTAAGCAACAATCCAAGCATGTTTAGGATGAGGTTCTCTTCCTCAAAATGTAGAATGTCACTTCAAGATTGGCTTGCGTCATCGCCTGAACTAATGATAGGGAGTAAAGTAGTTGAACGCATCGACCGCTTAACTCATCTTGAGTGTCTCGTTGGTCCTGATGTCTGACGAAATCTTTGCACGAATTCAAAAAACTCCATCAAGTTTCGTCAACTTGTGGGGTAGGCAAGATATCCGTCTTTTAAACAAAGGATGAGTTTACTGCGCAGTGATTCGTTCTCTCCTACTTTATGGGTGCGAAACACGGCTATTAAGAGTGAAAAATATTCATAGATTACTAGTATTTAATCGTAGGTGTCTTAGAAGCATTGTTCGTGTGTTTTAAGGCCACGGAGTAAGTAGTGTCTGGGTCAGGAATAGAGCACAAGGCAAAGATGGCAAATCGACTGAAGAGGTAGTGAATCTTCATCAACTAAGGTGGTTGAAACATGCGTTACATATGTCCATCCACCGACTACCTGGACGGACGATGCTTTCTGGTGTAAGCGTAGGCTGGAAGGAAGCTAAGGGTGGACGAACCAAAACATGGCATCAGTTCAGAAAGTCACTGACAATTGGACTTGGACATATTAATAGATACAGACTATCTCCTACTCGTAATTATCGTAAAAATGGTCAGAAACTTTGAGTGACGTGACTCAAAATTGTTTGCAATGGTGCAGGTGCATCCGTTTGTTGTCTTTCCCTGAACTCCTCATAACTTCTGTTTATATTTATTTCAGTAATTTATATTTTCTTTCCCACTCGTATCTTCGATACCTAATTCTTCGTATTCCCACTGATACTGTAACTGTCTCTAGTATCCTGAGATTTGGCCTGACAATCTCATTTCTATGCTTATGGGGTATGGCAACTTGAACACATGTATATACGTACCAATTTCTGCGTTGAAACTGACCGTATTGAGTTTATATATTGTCGATCCCTGCGATATTTTTGATTTGAATCGGGAGTTGTGCTATCCTTTGGGAACTGATGTTCAGAAAAGAAATTCAATTAGTCAAAATAGTTTATCCGCGTATATCTACAATAGTCTTCTTACAATTTGTTAGTCGGATTTTCGGAAAGCTAACGCTTTACTGATGTCCTCATTGTTTACTTCTGTTTATCAATAATTTCTCAGTTTATATCATTAAAGCATTTCACAATCTACGCTAGTTTTTATGAAACAAACAAGTATAAGTCCTGTACTGTCATTTTAAAACAGTTGAACCTGTGAAAATAAGTTCCACTAGTTAGTAATTCATTTTTTCTTCACAAACCTTTCCTATCAATTCATTGCTTTTTCAGACTACTTCCATACGTAATGTCAGGGAACATATTTCTTCTTCCTGAAGATCCTTACGGGCCTAAAGGTCCATCCTTATCTGAATGTTTAACAATATCAAATTCAACCAAGGATTAATCGGGTTCATCTTCTTATCTTTTTTGCGTTTTTCCATTACTACTCTATTTAACTCAAATTGTGTAAGAAGCAAAAGCGAATGATTATCTTCATCTGAAATTATTGGTTTATTTGTTTTTGTATAAAAACACTCCAGAAATAATTATTTATTAATGAATTCAGAGGAAACTATCATTTATTGAAATTACGTAGTTTGTTTATTGTTACTATCTTGCTTTTTATTCTCTCAATAAATATGGCTTTTAAGTTGTGAAATAAATGTAGTTTTCTGTATTTGAGGATAATTTAGTCATCAACTAGAAGTGATCAAAATGTTATTTTCACCTAGTAATCAACTCTTTTTTGTAAAGTTGTATTATTTTTGTAACGAAACCGATCATTTCAGTTAGGTCAGAAATTGAATTTATTTTGGTCAGTGTATACATTTACAGATTATTTTTAGTGAAGATTTATAACTATCACATCAACAGTTTCATTAAAATGCAGTTACAATTTAGCTAAATAGACGGCTAGATATGATTTTCAAGTTGATCGAACTGCATAACAATATCCGCTAGCGCAAAACCCTCGTGAAAATAACTTCATTTATGAGGACTGAGCATGATCAAACTTTTGTAAAATTACATTCATTCAAATTGATCGCTTTAGTTCGAAGTTCCATAATCCAAAGTAATGATTTTTGTCTGAACACATAGTCACTCTTCGATATGGATATACAGCTAATGAGTTCATAAATAACTTTAAGCTAAACAAGTGTCACGTCATATTTTTTTTACTCAGTCCTAATGAACTTATTGATTATTTTTGAGCGTTAAACATTGCTAATTACGTTGATCACAGTCACAAATCCAAATATTATTTTTAAATCTCACTCTAAGCGAATCAATAGTGCTCAATTATTACAATGCAGGTCTTAGGATATTTGCATATTGCTCCAAATCGGAGCGCTTTAAAAGATGACAAGTGAAATAAAATGAGTTGTTATAAACAATAGTAATGGTAGGTGTAAATCGAAATAAAGAATAGATGAATCAGTGTGAGCAGAGGAAGACATGATTATATACCCCTTAATATGTCAATAAAGGTAATAAATGTATATTTGCATGTCATAGGTTGCTACCATATCACACTAAGTTCCTCACAATTGATTACCACCGTCCTGTGTATATAATCTAGTAGGTATATGTCCCTTTACGTAGCACAGACCGATAACCACAGACCAATTTTATGTCTCAACCTATTTCCCACTCATAATGATGGGCATAGTGTTCTAGTAAATTCGGTGGCTGGGTGTGTAACGTAGATTCTCCTATCGTCTCAGTATAGGTTCACAACCCCACTAAACGTTTCACCAGAAGTTGTCGACTAACATCAACATTGGTAACTTGATGTGAACATACTCAAGCAAATGCTGCGAATATATTCATGACCGAACACGAACCTATACATTGTCCTCTAAGATCATAGCCTGTTGCATCCGGTGTTCATCTTGTTGTGCTGAAAAGGTATGGCAACTTGTACCGATGCATATATGTACCTGGTCCTACGTTGTAGCTGACTGACTCATCCAGCTGAAAAAAGTCAGCGGAAATTCTTGTAATATGTATTCAGGTTTCGTCAGCAGTCAACTCGCAAAAGCAAACTTAAATAAATGGATAAGCGGGGCAGCAGATGCATCTAACTACTTCAATCTGGATACAAGAGTCTCTGTTGACTTCTGCCACTGGGTGAGACGGCCAATGGGCTTAAGGGATAACGAGTAGCTTGCTGTCCGATCATGAGTATACTCTCAGCATTGCGTGCGTGTGTTTACTACAAGTTACAAATGTTGATATTAGTCGACATCTGCAGGAATAAAACATTCAGAAAGTCCATCCAATAAGTGAGAACGGACGGAAGAGCTAATACAACTTCCCATTGCCACCTAATGGTGGCCAAGATATAGCTGAAGCTAAACGGGCATTGGACACTTGGACAACAGCACTACAAAAGTTTAATACAACCTTCCGTTGAGACTAACAAGCTCACCGAGTTCAAGACAGCTCTCAGAAACAGCTTCCCAGTCTTACAAGATCTACTAGAAAAAGAGGAATCCACTATGGAGAGCAACTGGAACGGCACTAAAGAAGTGATAACTTCAACATCTCAGGTTTTAGGGTCCAAGAAGCACCAGCAGAAAAGTGGATGTTTGTAAACATCGTTAGGAAAACTTAAGAACGGAAAACAAGGAGGCAACATTCAACAACGGACGAACAAACTCAGAGAAAACCAACGAACAGGTCGAATATACAGAAGCAGATAAATGAGTGAAGCGGGACATTAGCGATCACAAGAGGAAATATGTAGAAGACTTACCAACCACATCAGAATAAGCTGCAAGAGAAGGACGCGTGAGAGAAATGTGTGACAACCAAGAAGCTTGTTGTGAAGTACAGTGGACCACAAAGACCAGTCAGGGACAAAGAAGGGAAACGAAGCACTGGAACGAGTGGGTAGAGCACTTTGAAGAAACTAGCACCACTACACCCACTGGGTTTTAAGGCAAAGAACCTTTCTATATATAACAACTGATAAATAACAATAGATGGGTAATAGAGTTAGGTACGTGCTATTTAAAAAGGACAGTGGTATTGTTTCTCGTTGACTTACATTTACTACTTTGATCGTAAATTACAGATCAACACTACTTTAATTGAATTTATTTTGGTCAGGGTGACATTGTACTTGTGTGTTTTGATTTTGTGTATTCATTGTATCAAAGCATACTTGGTCGACTGTGACTAGGCTTTTTTGGTTAAGGTTTGGGATTTTTTACATATCCGCTTTGTTATTATTTTTAGTTAATTAAAGGGAAACTAACCACTGGAACGAATGGGTAGAGCACTTTGAAGAAACTAGAACCACTGTACCCACCGGACAACAAAGTATCATACAGAGACATCTTTACAGATGATATCCGATTGACAGGAGTTATTAACAAGATCCCCACCGTTGCTGAGACCTTGACGTGGTAGTAGGGCTTGCCTATCGTGATGAATCAATCGAGCTATACTGGCTGGAACAATCGTTCCTCAAGGTCCTACCATGCCAGACAGGTCGTTTGAAGAGCGGTGAGACTAAAAGCAGCAAACCCAAGGTCTGAAGGCGAAGTCGTACGAATTCAAAAAACTCCATCAAGTTTCGTCAACTTGTGGGGTAAACAAGATATCCGTCTTTTAAACAAAGGATGAGTTTACTGCGCAGTGATTCGTTCTCTCCTACTTTATGGGTGCGAAACACGGCTATTAAGAGTGAAAAATATTCATAGATTACTAGTATTTAATCGTAGGTGTCTTAGAAGCATTGTTCGTGTGTTTTAAGGCCACGGAGTAAGTAGTGTCTGGGTCAGGAATAGAGCACAAGGCAAAGATGGCAAATCGACTGAAGAGGTAGTGAATCTTCATCAACTAAGGTGGTTGAAACATGCGTTACATATGTCCATCCACCGACTACCTGGACGGACGATGCTTTCTGGTGTAAGCGTAGGCTGGAAGGAAGCTAAGGGTGGACGAACCAAAACATGGCATCAGTTCAGAAAGTCACTGACAATTGGACTTGGACATATTAATAGATACAGACTATCTCCTACTCGTAATTATCGTAAAAATGGTCAGAAACTTTGAGTGACGTGACTCAAAATTGTTTGCAATGGTGCAGGTGCATCCGTTTGTTGTCTTTCCCTGAACTCCTCATAACTTCTGTTTATATTTATTTCAGTAATTTATATTTTCTTTCCCACTCGTATCTTCGATACCTAATTCTTCGTATTCCCACTGATACTGTAACTGTCTCTAGTATCCTGAGATTTGGCCTGACAATCTCATTTCTATGCTTATGGGGTATGGCAACTTGAACACATGTATATACGTACCAATTTCTGCGTTGAAACTGACCGTATTGAGTTTATATATTGTCGATCCCTGCGATATTTTTGATTTGAATCGGGAGTTGTGCTATCCTTTGGGAACTGATGTTCAGAAAAGAAATTCAATTAGTCAAAATAGTTTATCCGCGTATATCTACAATAGTCTTCTTACAATTTGTTAGTCGGATTTTCGGAAAGCTAACGCTTTACTGATGTCCTCATTGTTTACTTCTGTTTATCAATAATTTCTCAGTTTATATCATTAAAGCATTTCACAATCTACGCTAGTTTTTATGAAACAAACAAGTATAAGTCCTGTACTGTCATTTTAAAACAGTTGAACCTGTGAAAATAAGTTCCACTAGTTAGTAATTCATTTTTTCTTCACAAACCTTTCCTATCAATTCATTGCTTTTTCAGACTACTTCCATACGTAATGTCAGGGAACACATTTCTTAGTTTTCCAACACCAACCTTATAACAATTCAGTTGCATGGAGCTGAAGCTTGAAGCATCAACATCGAATAAGTACAGTTATAATAAAGGATTATTTACGTAGGATACTATAGACATTTCTCAGATGTCGTCAGTGATAACCTACTGTTACAGAGAACAAATCATTTGTCAGTTGGGGAAACTAGGAAGACATGAGATCCATGACCCGCGTTACACTGCTAGCCACCATCCCTCTTTACTTATAAAGCTTGTGACAGTCCGCACATATACTAATAAGAGACTGATCAATTGCAGTCCTATACGACAATGGGACGATACAAACAATACCAAGTGAATTCAAACGTCACCACATTGCACAAGCAGGTGGCTATCAGGGTTCAGTAGCTAAGTGGATAACGCACTGACGTTTGAAGCGAACGTTACTGGGTTCGACTCCGGAAGTCAACATCAACCCTGTGATGCTGGCACATCAAGCTGACATGTCCTAAATAGGTCGAAACTCGCGTTCGGAATTCCAATGCTAGCCACCCTTCTATTGAAGAAGAGTGTGGCTGAGAGGTTTATTAACATCCTAAAAACTCTGTATACAAACACCTTAGGTAGAGTGACGGCATACAACCACCTTTCTCAATTGTTCCATTCAAGCAGTGGGATTAGACAGGGTTGATCAATTTCACCATTCCTTTTCAACTTTGCTAACGATGACGTTCTAGAAACAGCTGTGATGGATATAAGTAATGGCGGTGTGGATCTGTTGCCTGAAGAAAGACCTCGACCTTGAGTATGCGGATGATGTTGTCTTACTGTGCGATAATGCCCAAGCCATACAATCCGCAATTAATCAGTGTCCATGGGTACGGTATGCGCTTTACACCTTCGAAGTGCAAAGTACTCTTACAAGACCACTCACCTTGAGTGGTGAGTAGATTGAAGTAGTTGAGAAGTTCGTGTATCTAGGTAGCTACATAAGTGCTGGCGGGGCGTGAGTGGAGATCGATTCACTTAAAGTGAAAGTCAGAGCGGCTTATGCCAATCTGGGCCATCTTTGGCGCCTTCGTGATGTTAGTCTGGCTGTAAAAGGTCAGATCTACAACGCGTCGATGAGAGCAGTTTTGCTCTATGCTTGTGAAACCTGGCCTCTCCGAGTTGAGGATGTTAGACGTCTCTCTGTGTTTGATCATCGTTGTCTCCGAAGGATTGCTGACATCCAGTGGCAACACTATGTTAGTAATGCAGAGGTTCGGCATCGTGTGTTCGGGCGCAGAGACGATAATCCAATTGGTGTCATCAACTTGAAACATCGACTTCGGTGGCTTGGACATGTTATAAGAATGTCATCCCATAGAATTCTTCATCGTGCATTTTCTGTCGACGCTGGGAGTGGTTGGAAAAAGCAGAGTGGTCGTCAGTGTATGACATGGTGTTGTGGTATGAAAGAGCTGCAAAGGGTTGGCTTCTGTTGGTCCTTCACGACTCCCTAGCTGGGGTATGAGAGATGGTGCAACACAGTGGCTAGAGACGTTATCAGATATGGCTTGGAATAGAAGCCAGTGACGATCCTGCTTTAACTTTCTTTTACTTTTTCGTCATAAAAAGTGAACGTAACTTATTTAACTGAAAGAGATCTTCTGGTTATACATTCCAGTTTCCCCTATCATTACTCTTATTTTTTATATATGCATCTTACTCCTTTTCTCTTTTCCATCCTGATAGTTTTGTGTGGCCCATATATATCTGGTGCCCCTTTGTACCAATATTTATAAGTAAGCCATTCATCTTTACTTATAATATATGCAATACCTAGGGTCTCCTGTACATACGTATCGACTTTAGCAGTCAACATTGCACATCAGGACAACTCACAAAATATTCATCAAGAGAACAAACCACGGTAAAATGAGATTTTGTCAATACTAACCACATTGGGCTGGTTTGTGACAGATTCTTAGAACTTGAACAGAAAATAAGTGTCAATTTAAAGACAATTCGGTATCACAAGATAGCTGACTACTTTTTCGGATTTAGCAGACCACGCGCCTAGAATCCTCAAAAGCGAACAGAGCAATTCACTCGGTTTAACATACTGGGGGACCCATGTTCACAAAGAGTAGAAAGCACGCTAAAACTAATGCGTAATTATAACACCTTTTTCGCATCACTTGTGAGTAGTGTTGCCAGTGACTGAGCGATGTCGGGATTCCGGTTTAGTGCAATTCAAATGAGCTGCCATATCTTGACCAACGTAATTTTCCCCCTTATGTTTGAAGTTGGCGAGAGAATTAGCATGGAATACACATATTTTGAAACACAACAATCAATCTTTTTTTAAACAACTTGCAAAAGAAAACATTACAGTTAGTGTTTACAGATGTACATATTAAGTAAAAGATAAAACACAAATTTAAAATGCTTTAAGAAATCAACCGGGACAGTATTGCATTTAAGTTATTTTTTACGTCCACGTTTATTAGGAACATCCTTGTTTTTATTGTTAATACTAGAGGACTGAGTCGTACTATTTGAACCATTTTGTATAAAATCACATAATAAATCACGACTATCCGCATCAGAATTATGGTATAGTCGAAACAAGAGACTGGGTGGTGGAGCAGGCGGTAAATCAGCTTCATCATCACTAAAAAGTATAACACTTTCTTCATGAGCATCATTGTAGGAACTTGAGCCATTTCTTGACTCAACGCTATGACTATTCGAACATTGATTGCCATCAATAATTCTCTCTGCCGTTGTAATTGTATTCGAGGGAAGTTGTGACTGGAACACAAAACTAACTTTTACTGACGACTGTTGATTATTTTTATAAGATTTTATATCTAGAGATTGATTACTGTTAACTTTGTTTAAGGAAGCTGTGGTATGAGCACGAAGAGCTGGAGGCATAGTACTTGGATTCATGACACATGTTTTCTTATGACCTGATAAAAGGCATAACTGGCCAATAAAATCACATCCAAGTGCACGCCAAGGACATGCGACCTGAAGGGAAAATTAATGCATTGCGAAAATGAATAGTAAAATAACAATGAAAAACAGATATTGTTGTCACTGAACCCATAACAAATGTACTGGATTTTATCAAGTTTATCTTTGTAACAATTTAAAACACAGTATAAACAACTTACTGAAAACCAAAAACGGCTCATTGACACAAACATTAGGCTATTTAGTTGGCGAAAATATGGCCGGTCCTAATACAGTTGGATTTAGTCTGAAGATAAAGTACGTAGTCGCACTGCTAACCATATCGGGATGTAGTGGCAGTAACGTGTTTCCCATAGAAAGTCAACATCTTGAGATATCCTGATATCAAACAAACGGAAGGAAGGGTAAGTGAAATTCAGACTTAAAAATTACACAACCTTTCTTTCCTCACGGGCAAACTGAGCTGGTACAAGATTTAAAAACTATGAAGTCAACTCTACAGAAGTAACAGTAAATATGCAATATAAACGTGTAACCGGCCGACCATAGATGTTTCTTAGCTTGAATGATCAGACTTCCAAATATAGTAAATGTTCAGCATTGATTTCATAAGTTTTGACAGCTTATAAACCTCTAGCATTTCTTTCGTTCAAGCTTTTCACTATCAATTTGTTCCTGGATACTTCCATACTTATGTTACTACTTTTCATTTTCCAAAATTACAGACCGCGCTAACAACTTATGGAGAGACATCCCTAGTCTTTTGAAGTCATTTTCCATAACACACAGATTCTAATATTCAGACTCTGTTTTAAATCAGACGCACTAACCAGAACTCCAAAATCCTGGCATTCGTGAATAAGTCTCCGGAACTCGTATAAAGGATACAAAATCTATTATACTTGCAGAATCTAACATGACTAGTAGGAATGATCTATTGAGTTGTCGCAGGCTACATAGCAAGTATTCATCGTTCCACTTCTGGACAGAATCCCAATGGACAATTGGTTATACGTTGTTTGACTAAATGGAACTGAAAGTTTCAGGAAGGACTAAAATGCACCCAATTAACCAGACTAATTCGAACAGAAAGTACTAAAACAATCCTTTCTTAATCTTAACTAGCGGGATAGATAATTGACAGCTTGATACAACCATACTCTAATGATCATTTATTTCAAGTAAGCACCAAACTTTAGACATAAGTAGAAATAATTTTCAACCTAGTGGAGACTGCCACCAACTTAACACTGAATCCAAACAGATTCTACAGTAATAACCATCTATCATAAGATTCCCTGATATCTCATAATTTAGTCCCAAATATTTCCAAGTGGAAGCATGTAAAGATCTAAAAGTGACAAAACACAGGAAAATTAAAACTTTATGATTATTTCAAAGATGGAAATGTTAAGAGTGTATATCAGACAGTCGGTAAAATATTAACGGGATATGAAAAGAATTTCCGTCCATGAAAAGAAAACCCTACTGGATCGGGACTCGAACAGGAGAAACTAGTGTAAGTTGAAGAAAGTCTTTGAAATAAACGTAGCCAGTGATTATTAGTGCATGAAGAATAAAGGAAAGGCAGTGGAAGTAGGTATATACTATTTAGAAGTGTCAAGAAAATTCATGAAATTACTAACGCTAAATAAATACTAAATTTTAAAGGGTGGCAATGATTTCTGTAACGTATGTTGTGCTGAAAGAGAGGACATTTGAATACTTTAAATAAGTTTGCGTTACAGTACGACTACTTTTCTTGAGATGAAAAGTTGATGATCTGTCAACAACGCATAAATAAATGATTTACAAACTGCTGAAGAGTAGAACGTCTGATATATAGGTCAAATCTTTTTAGTTTTTCCACGTTTTCACAAAATCCTACGATTCACACACATTTCTCTAAAAGTTATCTTTTCTGTAGTTTTCCTGACATAACTACATGAATACTCTAATTTTTGTGGACCTACTTAAAGCATGAATTAAAGTCGTTATACGAAAAATGTTAAACAAGCTTAATGACTGAGATGTCTGAACTTCAACCGATGGGCGACATGTTAGAAATTTGCTCTATATCCATCTACCCTTATGTAATAAGTATACATATGAATATGTAATTAGCAAATCAACAATTAATTAAATTCGTTTCTGATGGAATTTTACTATCTCCCTTATAAAATTTACAGCACATAACTTTTTGATTGGTTTCATTTCAAGTCTGAAAGAAAAGACAATCTAATCACCGGGAATACGGAACGAAAAAATACATGGAAGCAGAAATAGAAACCGTATGATGCTTTGAACCAAATGTAACAAAATGACTTACTACATAATCACCTATTATATTTTCCACAATAAAATCATGATGCATTGATCCTTTAGGAATCGCTTTACGGTCCACTGGACAGTTGGGAGTATTTTGAATCCATGGCTCAATACACTGAAAGTACATAAAAGTAACTTCGAAGATATTTACCGTATGGTAAGAATCATCTGGTGTACAGATGGTATTTTCTTATGTGTAAAGAAAGATATTAAACGCTATACGTAAATCAGTTTCTTAAGACATAAGAACCACTTCACGATATGTCACAATAGTGAAGCGAGACGAAGGTTACGGTCACAAGTGAATGACTTTCAGGTTAAAAATGTGGATCTAAAAATATTTCCACAAAACCCCTTCTGATTATAATCATATGCTCACTAGTGACTGGTTTCAAGAGATATTTCTTGGAGTTCTAGTGAGAAGCAGTGACGAGTGGAGTTCAACCAGGTCTGTTGGGAGATATCAACTCACTGATAACATTGGTGACTGGTTGCTCAATTTCGTGAATTGGTTGAAGTCAGACATTAACACCAACGGATGCCGGCTCAGTGGTCTATCGGTTAAGTGCTCTGGCGCGAGAGTGGTAGGTCCTGGGTTCGAATCTCGCGAGGCGGGATCGTGGATGCGCACTGCTGAGGAGTCCCACAATAGGACGAAACGACCGTCCAGTGCTTCCAGGTTTTCGATAGTGGTCTAGCTTCAATCGACTCATGATCTCAACTATATAAAATTACTGAAATCTCCACGAAACCCCCTTCTGATAAATTTTGTATCCCAGTAAAACGACAAACGACGAGGGCTAACGTTCGATTTTTAGAAACTAAAAACATAGATCGAACAGGACTGGTACTTTGACAGAAAATTACTTTTATCATCTTAATAAAGTATCTTAAACAACTAAGATCATCCTACACACTTGAATAATATGCCTATAACGAATACAGCACAAATTGGTAGTCAATGACCTAATATACAGATGCCCATTTCTACTAATGAATCAAAGCAGTTAGTGAATGCTCTTACGAGCCCCAACTAAGTTTATGATGAATCATAACTTTATGCACACCGTAATAGCTGTTCCCCGTATTTAGAAACAAATATTATCATTTATTTTTTAGCCCTACTACACACCAATGATGCTTCTAAGACATCCCTATCCTTGATTCGGTTGTTGACACAGGCCAGTCCTGAAGCAACAATTTGCATTCAGAGAGGGAGAAACGCATCCCAAACATTCTAGCATTGTTGCTCATGCTAACAGAAGACTCTGCATTTTATCAGCGCCTTCACCAAAAAGAACTATATCATCTGCGATGAGTGGACCTCCTGATAATGGGAAGATTCCCGAAATTTTAGACGACGAGGTTTTTTCCAGCGGTTGGTCCGTGATGAAATTGAACAAAAATGAAGATAGCGGACAGACTTACCGGATACCACTTGAAGTTTCAAAATCACATGACAGTTCGCCATAAGCTCTGACTCGACTGGTAGTGTTCGAGTAAAGAGCCTTCACAAGGTTTAGGCACTTCCGAGGTACTCCTTTCAATGACAGACATTGCCACAGAGCCTCTCGGTTTACAGAGTCAAATGCTGCTTTCAAGTCAAGAAAAACTATCATCGTCGGACGCCGATAAGCATGTCTGTGTTCTAAAACCTGACGAATGGTGAACATGGGGTTGATGCAGCCACGACCACGTCTGAAGCCAGTCTGATTTTCTCGTGTCTGCAGTCCACAAGTCTTAGTTAGGCGCCCGATAATTATTGAGGCTAGCATTTTAGACGCTATATTAATCAAGCTAATCCCTCTATGGTTATCACAGGATGATTTTGATCCTTTCCTATGTACTGAGACTATCAGTGACTGCGATCAGTCAAATGGGATTACGTCCACTTCCCAGGTTTCAGCTGCAATATTAGTCAACCTAATCGCTAATGAGGTATCGTAACTCGGATCGATATATATATATATATATATATATATATATATATATGCCTGGTCCTACGTTGTAGCTGACTGACATCTAGACCACCTGCACTTCGTTGTTTCAGATTAGCTATAACTATCTAAACTTCAACTAGAGTCAGCGGACCTACTTCAGTGTTCCATTCATGCTGTTTGGGAATGGTGGGTAGTTGTAGAGTAGCTGAAGGCCAACTGAACTGCTCCCATAAGTGTTCCGCCCATCGTTTTAAAGTCTGAGTTGAGAGCAGATAAGAGTTTCGTCTTTTTTGGTGATTGTCTCACACTTGACTTCTTAATTCCGGTTTCTTTCATTAGTCTGAAGAGCTGTCTGATGTTACCTACAACTACTGCGTTTTCCATGTCTTTTGATTTCGTTGCCCACCACTGCTCACGATCGTTCTTTAGACTTTTGGTCAACTTAGATCTGATTTGCTTCCGCTCTTTATCGTGTTCAGAGCCTGATGGGATGAGCTTACGAGAACCCACAAGTGCAATAGATTTAGAGGAAATCCACTGGTTTATGTAACCCTTTGGTTTTAATAACTAATAGATGCCACTGCCGTTTCCACAGCTGTTCGTATATATTTCCAATCAACATCTGGGTCAACCTCATTTAAAGAACTGTGAATTCAGTTGATCGTGGAAATTACTTTTGGCTTTCTCATCCCCCAGTTCAATTCTAATGAGTCTTCTTAGTGTAGTTTTCCTGCGTCCAGTGAGGCTCAGACAAATGCGTGCTCGTATTAAAGCGTGATCAGAGTCAAAATATGTATTCCAATACGAGCAACAATCTTCTATCGAGCCACTCCAATGATGACTGATGGCAATATGGTCTATTGGAGTCCATCGTTGGTTTGGTACAGGTGGTCGCCATGTCAGACGATGTCTCTCCTTATGCTCAGAATTAGTGTTTGCTAAGAATAAACGATTGTCTGAGCATAGTTGCAACAGACGATCACAATTATCTGTTCGCGAAGCCGGAATACCAAAATACCCACATAAATGTCTTTCTGTTTGGTTTAAGCTGCCTAATTGAGCATTAAAGTCACCCGCTACGAGTACTTTGAGCGCTTTGCTTTTCGAAGAAGTTCAGAGGGCTTTCAGTACAAGTCATCTTTCACTTCATCTGGGCTGCAGTCAGTGGGAGCGTAGACAGAAACGACGAAAAGGCAACGACGTGTGACCCCATCATTCTGAGGTCTCACGGAGCCATTTGGCCGGACATCACATAGGCGACTGTTAACGGGGATCCATTCTAATAGTGCTTTTTCTTCCCTTGTACTCTGTGCTATGCCTACACCTGACAGTCCACGAGAACTAGCCATCGGGTCGCCAGATACACGGAGGGTGTATCTCGTCGGTTTTCTGTTTTGGTGAGGTATGGTCGATTGAATGACCACACTAGGATCCTGTATGCGTGTTTCGAAGACACAGCATTCATCAATGGTACGAGATTCTAGGGTGCTGGCCAAGGAGGCCTGTTGACCGATTTGACATAGGGTACATACGTTGAAGGCTCCAATGTGTAGTTTAGACCGAGGTTTCTGTAAATCTGAGACAATGTTTCACGCACTAGAATCGTTGGCCATGGTGATACTTAAGGTGGAAGCCAAAAGAGGAAGTTTAGAGTTGAAAGTCGAGGTAGGAGGAATAATAGGGATCGGAGAAGGAAACCAATTATGAATACAGTGATCTTGAGTGCTGTTACATGTATGAAGACATTCATCACTTCCCGGCTGCCCACACAGTGGAAGGGTTCTTCTAGAGGTACCTGTAAAGGAAATTCGATTAGAAGTGGTCTTAGTGACCTGATAGCGTGACCGCAGTGCCCTAGGGACAACTGCTCAAGGTCGATCACGCACGACCGTTATGTGGGTAATTTTTGTGTTAGCTCCGTACTTGTTGGAACCTTACCGCCGGAGACGGAAATCCGTGGGATAAGGCGAGGTGTGTATTTTTAGGTTCGGCCATTTCTAACCCCACCCCTCCTTGTGGGAAGGCAGCATCGCTGTCATGCTGGTTGTCTGAAGGAAACACCTTACTGCTGTCACACCTCTGTACAGTCAGCAGTACGACTTCGCCTTCAGACCTTGGGTTTGCTGCTTTTAGTCTCACCGCTCTTCAACCGACCTGTCTAGCATGGTAGGACCTTGAGGAACGATTGTTCCAGCCAGTATAGCTCGACTGGTTCATTACGATAGGCAAGCCCTACTATCACGTCAAGGTAGCAGCAACGGTCGAGAACAGAAATTAGTAGACTACGCATCAAACATTAGGAAGCCAAACATAAAAGCTCATTTTACTTAAGCCACCAACCAACATAAGGTCATAAATAGTAAAAAAAAACACGAAATTAAACAAGTAATTATGCACTTCTGAAGTACCACTTATACGTTAGGGAATGATGGTAAATCAGTTGATGAGGTCATGAATCTTCATCGACTGAGATGGTTGGGCCACGTGTTACGTATGCCTGAACACCGATTACCACGACACGCTATGCTCACTAGTATTGGCGATGGTTGGGAGTTAGGGGCGGCCAAACTAAAACGTGGCATCAGAGCTCGAAGTCACTAACTTCTAGTCTGAGCCATGTTGGCAGATGCAGACTACTTGGTCGGGGTTCGCGTGACTATCGTAACCAATGGTTGGAGACTCTAGGTGACATGTCAATCAGTCAGTCAGCTACAACGTAGGACCAGGCACATTTATGCATCGGTCCAAGTTGCCATACCTCGTTAGCACAACAAGATGAACACCGGATTTATAGAAGTAGTTAATCTAGTGATGGTAGTATATAAAAGATAGGTTGTATATAAAGATATAGTATAAAAAGGAAGAACGTTATGAAGCAATTTTAATCTTAAGGTTTAAGGGAAGACGAAGAGTGTATGCACCCTCGCCATTGTGATCGATTCTGAGCCATGTCAC
>NC_031502.1:17529818-17571980 GCF_000237925.1 Schistosoma mansoni | reverse complement strand
CCTGGTCCTACGTTGTAGCTGACTGACTGACCACTTGTACGTAATTTGACAACCGAGTGGTTAGGGTTAAGATTATTTTCTAATTAAAGCAGTTGCCGGGTGGAGATCGAAATCAGTAATATGTTACTATACGTTTTTATTACACCATAAGCTTTCATAACAGAGGTGCATCAGGCTGACTGCTAAATTTATTATTATGAAACCAGAAAATATCGTACCTTATCACTACATGCATATTTCTTCCCTAAATACTTGGCAGAAAACGAATAAATGAAATATAATAGCATTATGAGGATAGGAGTTTACGAAACACAAGGAACCTGTATTTTTATGAATTTCTGAAGTATGATAAGTATAAACATAAGAAGCATTTATTTACAAACTTACACTCTTGCAAAAACTATGACCACATGGGGCACGTTGGGGATTCCAGAAAATCTCTTGACATATTGGACAGGAGAGATGAGGACTCAAAGCTGATGGATTTACGAACGTTCTAGAAATGTGGAGCGTAGTAAAAAATTGTTACCTCTCCTCTGGCAAAACATCTGACTTTCTGGTGGAGTTTCTCTTGATGGAGCGCCGTTGACCAGTCATTGTATGACTAGACGCACGACCTGAAAAATATCAGATGAGCATTCAGTGAAGCCATCTTAATATAAATCAAAAGTCTGACATCAAGGAAAAATTAGAAACGTTAACTTCAAAACTCTTTAAGTATAAGCAACTGCTTAGTATGGCGAAAACGTGTGACATGTATGGAGTTTGTCAACCAAAGAAGTAACTACGAAGTACAATAGCCTTATATTGCTTCGCTGTTGAGCATGAACTTCAAAACGGCAAAGCATCAGGTTTATATTGTTATTATCGTAACAAAGGTTGTTTAATATACATTGTTATGGGAGGCTTCCACTAGTTCAATTTCAGTTTGTAAAGGACAGGTGGCTAGGTGGCCTGCGTTAGTCTTAAAAACGGTGGTCTCTAAGTTGATCCAACTTGCTTTTGAAAGAGCTGAGGTAATGAATCCCACTCGTTGATAATTCGATGGGAAAGTTGATAGTCAGCTGACAAGTAATTTGTCCTGGGCTTGGGAACTTTTATGCAGTGTCCTTGTAAATTCTTTGTTTTGGAAGACAAGAAAAGTGAGGGCATATCAGATGCAAATTTATCACTAAGTAATTTGAAAACTGTAATCAAGTCACATTTGGCTCTTTGATGGGACAATGGGAATATGTTTAGTTTAGCCAGTCGAGCATCATACGGGAGCTTCGCTATTCCGAGAATCAGCTTAATTACTGTACTTCAAACCTTTTCCATAAGCTCAGTGTTTTTTTAAGCAGGAGTTAGCCTCTTTCATGCAATGCTCAAGTTTAGGACGCACGAATACTGTATATAAAGTCAAATTCTTAGCGTCGACATGGCTTAAGACCCTACGTATTGACCATAAGGCTCTAAAACCTTTGCAGGGTGTTGCAAAGCAGTGTGCAGCAGTTTGTAAGTCTTGACTGACAATGACTCCTAAGTCGTTGTGTGTCTGTACCTTGATGACCAATATGCATCACAATGCGCTTGGAAGTATTTATCGGCAACTGCCAAGTTTGAGACCAATCAGATAGTTTCTCCAGGTTATTTTGAAGCTCTAAGCTATCACCTTTACTTTTCATCGCTCTCAATATCTTGACATCATTAGCATGTAGAAAGACCAGTGATAGGAGACGAGGAAGGCCATCTACATACAAGAGGAACAATGCTGAAGTCAACGTAGTTCACGTCTATAGGTAACTTTTGGTCTTAAAGAGCGCACCAACTTTCACAAGCCACTAATAAGTTAGTGAGACAGAAACAACCTATTCTAAAGCCAAGCTGCTTTTCCAAAATAATCCGTTTTTCATTGAGGTACGTAAACAGATCCTTCCGAGCAATCCTTTTTAAAATTGTAACGACTACGCTGGCTAGGCTAACGGGTCGGTAGTTCTCAGGCTCATGTTTCGTACCTGTTTTGAAGACAGGACTTGTCATGGCGTTCTTCCAGTCTTTTGGTGATCGACCATGGGTTACGGATAGATTAAAACATACACTTAAGGGGTTCGCAACGAAATTAGCTAGTTCCTTTCGTAACCTAGGATGCATTTCATCGGGTTCCATGGACTTGCCTATATCAAGCTTATTTAGCAGACCACAGACATCGAGTTCTTCGGTGGCCATATTGTCCATTTTGTGTGGAGGGATTTGTATGAAATGATGGGAAGGGTGGTGTCTATGGTATATATATATATATATATATATATATATTTGTTAAAGTAGTTTGAGAATACTTGAGCTTTACCACAGTCCTCCACTAATGATGAAACATTACTGTTTCCCCATAATGCTGGAATATTCCCTCTTCTCTCAGTCTTTTGTTTTATATAAGAATACAAGCGTTTAGGGTATTCTATAGATTCTTTAACAATTTCTTCTTCGTACAACCTAGACTTGAGGAGGTTCGAGTTACAAATATTTCGACCTTCTCAATATTGGGATTTTGTCTCATCAGTGTCCAGTAACCTATATCTCTCCCCAATTCTTCTCCCCTTACGGAAAATGGTGCGAACCTCCCTACTGAAGCATGAAGGAAAGTTTCTCGGACCCCCTTGTGTTGTCCAAGGGATGTGGGGCGCAGTGACTCTTAAGCATAAATTTCGAAATAAATCCCAAACTGTTTCGATCGGGTATTCCGGTTCTATTGTCCAATCTACTGACGATGCAGTGTGTATAATATCTTCGTTATTTGCTCTCCAGACGTCAGGTCTGGGTTAGGCTAACGCGTGCTCCTTTTTGACAATTGTATGGAAGTCAAAGATTATAACTGTATGATCACTTTTACCAAGGGGCGGCATGTAACCGAGGTTCATGACGCCATCTTTATAATAGGTCAATATAAGATCTAGTAAGGATGATTCAGAGTCCGGATCGTACCAAGTTGCTCCTTTCACATGTTGCACTGGGGCATATATGATAACTGCATTAACTAGTTCATGCTTGAAGGAATTTTCTGACCATTCAGTCCTCAGACTTTTCCTATCTAAAGTGGGCCCATTAAAGTCTCTTACGATTAGACATCGACCACTTTGTGACCAAGTATTGAGACTGCCTAGCAAGACCTCATTTACCCCACAGCTTGAACTTCGGTAGACCAAACCAACCAACAGCTCTTGTCCCTTGCATTTCAAGTGGCAACTAACCAATCTACATGTCCCACTCTGATGGGATACACTGTTGATAATTGTTAGTGGGATATAGATTGGATTAAGCATGTTTTATGCAGGATGGTGTTGCTGCGCGCTGATTGGTTAATTTTGAACCGATCAGCCCGGGCATATTATTGCAGAAAAATCTATAAGCTTCTTATGTATATACTATAAATATATGAACATTATTTAAACTATTGATTGCTGTTCACTGATCATTATTAATTTGAATACAATTTCATTCCTGTTCAACGTGTTCTGATTTTGGGGTCTTGTCGAGTGTCATCGTATAAGAATACTAAGCAATAGGAATAGCTGGGTCGTTTATATAGCAAAAATACAATTATAACAATAATGGTAAATGGGATAGTATTCCTAATGAATAGAACTACTCCTCCTTTACGCTTCTGAATTCTATCGGCTCTTTCAAACGTGAAAACTTCAAAATCAAATTCCATACTGTCTACAGACAACGTCAGCCAAGTTTCTGTGACTGCGATTAAATCCGGCTTGGTAGAGTCAATCTGTACACCTAGATCCGATCGTTTATTGAGCCAGTTTCGGGCATTTGTGTAACAGATCCGAAGCGAGGTGATAAAAGGACGTGGGAAGTGTTAGTCGTGGAGATAAGAGTTATTAGGTCTGAGAAGGATTTGAATGTGACCAACTTAATCTCGTGTGCTGTTACGGGTATGAGGGCTGATATCACTTCCCGGCTTCCCACACCGTGGAAGGGTATTTCTTGAGGGACCTGAAAAGGAAGTTGGATTAATGTTGGTCTTAACGACCTGGGAGAGTGACCTCAGAGTCAAGTGCTAGAGGACGGTCACGCACGGCCTTTTTGTTGGCTATTTTTGACGTGTTAGCTCCGTTCTTCAAAGGGCCGTCTTACCGCCGGAGATGGAAATCCGTGAGGTAAGGTGAGGCATGACATTTTTAGGGTCGAGCTTTTCTAACCCCTTCCTTCCTTGTGAGAAGGTAGCATCGCTGCAGATGCTGGTTGTCCGAGGGAAACACCTTACTGTTGTCACACCTCTCTACAGTCAGCAATACGACTTCGCCCTCAGACCTTGATTTGCTGCTATTAGACTTACCGTTCTTTAATCGACTTGTCTTGCATGGTAGAACCTACAGGAACATATGTTCCAGATAATATAGCTCGGTTGGGTCATCGCGATAGGCAAGCCCGACCACCACGTCAAGGTAGCAGCTACGGTCGGGTGATCCGAAACCTATTTGAATGGTTTCGTACTGCACCCATGGTGGCTTCAGCACCATTCTCTGTCGAGGCCTCTGAACCCGAAAATTTACAATTACTAGGTTTTTTCGGCTTCTCGTCTTTCTACGCGGTCTGCGAGCGGCCAGTCCTTACAGATAAAAAATCCTGATCCCTTTAGTTTATGCCTATTCTATAGTATTAAGTTCTGTCCATTGGAAGATTTAACTACTACCTTAAGCAGCCTGGTTTTGTTACAAGCTCATTCGTTTACCTAGTCAACACGCCTTTAGCAAGGTGACAACGGAGATATCCTGAGGCACTAGCTGATTTAGTAGCTGTTTTATGAACCCAATATCATGCTCAAAACGAGTTTTAGGTTTTGGGCTTTCACTATCCTTAATGCTAAGAAAGATAAGTGGCCTGTCACTATGATCAGTCCTTAATTTCTCGGTTACTTTTTGAAAGGTTGGTTTTCTTTAATAGCGTTATGTTATTACTTATTCTCGAACTGTACCCATTCAACTTTCTTTGGAGTAGCAACTACAGTTGCGTCAAACACACTGTGAGATTCCGGAAGACTATCGACGACTTGGGCGGTCAGGTTGTTTTTTTTCTGCTAGAAACAGATATAGCCTTGCGACTAGTTTTTTTAGGCGTTCTCTGCTGGCTACCGTTTGGAGGACGGGGAACAGAAGAAACTTCTTTTTATGGGTTTTTACTTCGGACAGATCTCTTTGAAGTCAGTCTTTCCTCCTTTGATCCATGTAAGTCGACTGTTACTGAGTTTATTTGAGGTGACTTCACATCAATTTGTGTATCGACAGAGCGAGCATTGTCCAATGTATCTCGACCACGCAAGCTGTTTGCGTCCGAGCAGCACTGCTGGCAAAACCACACGCAACCATTTTCACTAAACCGTTTGAAAGCCACAGGCGTTAGATTCGTACAAACGTCGTAGTACCATCTTATGCACTCGTCGCACATGCCGCTTCTAACGAGGTATCGACAGTCTGGGTGTTGGCAACTGCTTTTCTTGCATTGCCCATACATCAAAAAGGTATTCAAAATGAAACTAGATACAATAATACCTAAAGACAAAAGAAACTGACGACCAAAAAAATGTAAAACTTAGAATTATTAGCACCAAAAGTGCTAACAAATACAACAGAAACAAAGTACTCAAAAGTACAGATAGTAAACTACTTTAGAAACAAAAACGACACTCCTAGAGAATATTTTGACTGGAATAAATTCAAAGTGAAAACAGCAGTCTTGATAAGTAATCAACGATCAGAACAATAGAGCTGTTTTAACAGGTTAACATAAACTAGTTTTGCTCCTGACTTAGATTTATATTTTAAACGGACTGAAAGGTCTTAAGTAAGATTTCCCAGTTATTTTCGAGGTTTTCCAGAATATGAATCCAGATATCACCCACTGATGAGGTAATCCAACGCAAAACTGACACGTTTAACAGATACCCAAAATTGGTTTGCTTGCAGTTTTAAGCCGTATGATTCCCATCGCATTTCAGCATATTAGGTTGTAAACTTGATACATATGTATCAAGTCGGCCATTCATCGGATATTTAGGGGAAAAGTCGGCTATTCGTCGGATATTTAGGGGAAAAGTCGGCTATTCGTCGGATATTAAGGGGAAAAGTCGGCTATTCGTCGGATATTTAGGGGAAAAGTCGGTTATTCGTCGGATATTTAGGGGAAAAATCGGTAATTTAGCGACATTTGAAAAACAAAGCGACAGAAAGGGGAAATTACGCTTTATTTCCCCCGGACAGGCGAAAAAGCAGACATTTTGGCGCATTTCCCCTTTATTTACGACTTCTTTTCCAATGCACTTTCCGCTTTATTTCCTCTTTGTTCGCCTTTATTTCCCCTTTATTGGTTGTTTGGGATGTGGATGAATCAGAAGCCTGGTAGTTAAGTTGGAAATTACAGTGATTTTAACAATCATGCAATTACTATAGTAATTGCATGATTGTTAAATAATATATTATTCGTCCTATGGGGCTGTTTTGATAATATATTATCAAAACGGTTGTAGGGAACTGCTACGATTTCGAATCGCAGTTAACCGAATTGACTTACCGAAGACTTGATAACTGAGAAATTCGGATAACACAACCAAGCACGAATTGGCAACAATTATAAGTTCATTTCAATATCCAATATCCCCACGCGCGCGCTATTTAAAAAGGACAGTGGTATTTTTCCTCGTTGAGTAAATTCTATTGTTTTGATCGTTATTAACGTATCAAGACTACTGTTTTTATACTTTGATTGAATTTCTTTCAGTTAAAGTATTATATTAGAGTATCATTTTTGGTATCCTAAATAGTTTTATCGTCGGTACTCCAGAGTACCTTTGTTTTTCTATTGTGTCTGTTAGTACTTTAGTCCTAACTATTTATAGTTTTTTTCTACTTATAGTCAACACTCACTTTCGCATCCTAAAATGACTGGAAGATGCAACAAAAGCATTTGCCACCGCCCAGGATGTCGATATCCTGTTGATAGCGGCATGCAGTGCGATGAGTGCAAAGGTTGGTACCACGAAGTTTGCACAAATCTAACACCTGCAGCTTTCAAGCGGTTCAGTAAAAATGGGTGCGTATGGCTATGTCAACAGTGCTGTTTGGATGCAAATAGCCTGTTAACCGAGGCCATCTCAATAGTAAATGCCGCAAAAAAGTGTCTCGGCAAGCGCGGTCGGGATACATCAGTCAGAACTCAATCTGTCGACACGCAGATTGACACAAGGCAGGCCCAAGTGGGTCCTAAAAATGCCGACCCACACTCTACAAAGGAGGAAGAACATCCTCCAAAGAGGTCTAACACAACCAGAAACTCGCGCAAAAAAGTCTCTTCTGTCCCTCGTATCAAAAATGGTGCCCAGAAGGGAACTTCCGGAAACCGAAACCGCAAGGCTCGATCTGTTTCCAGCGCGAAAGATGACCCAATCTCCCAAGTCGTCCTGAACCTTCCGGAATCCCACAGTACGCCTGACGCGACTGTGGTTACCACTCCAAAGAACGTTGGCGATTGGGTACAGGTCGTAAGAAAAAAACGCCAAAATGACGTAAAAGGAAATCATACCCCCACCAAAAGGGTCGACAAGCCGAGGTCTGATCACAGCGACAGATCAGTCATTCTCCATAGAGTCAAGGAGAGTGACAGCTTAGAACCGAAAGCTCGTTTTGAGCATGACATTGTGTTGATAAAACAACTACTCAACCAAGTTATGCCCAAAAACATCCCCGGAGTCACCTTGCTAAAAGTGTATAGACTAGGAAATCTAGCGCATCTGAAACCAAATCAATCTAGACTACTTAAAGTCGTTTTCAAATCCCCGAACGAACGCGACTTAATCTTAGAAAATGGACATAAATTAAAGGGTTCAGGAGTTTTTCTCCGTAAGGACTTACCGTTGGCGGACCGTGTTAAAAGACGGGAAGCCGAAAAGGAACTACAGCTCAGATTAGACGCTGGCGAAAAAGACCTGAAAATTGTAAATTTTCGGGTTGTGAGGCTTCGACAGAGGATGATGCCGAAGCCACTCTGGGTGAAGCACGAGGCCACCTAAATAGGCTTCGGATCTGTTATACCAACGCCCGGAGCTTACTAAATAAGCTACCGGGACTAGGTGTACAGATTGACTCAACTAGGCCAGACATAATCGCAGTCACAGAAACATAGCTGACGCCGTCTATAGATAGTAGGGAACTTGATTTCGAGGGTTTTACATTAGTAAGGGCCGACAGAACACAAACGCGTAAAGGAGGGGGAGTAGCTCTATTCATTAGGAATGCTATCCCATTCACCATTATCGACAGTGTATCCCATGAGAGTGGGACGTATGAATTAGTTAGCTGCCGCCTGAAATGCAGGGGACAAGAGTTGCTACTTAGTTTGATCTATCGCAGTCCAAGCTGTGAGGCAAACGAGGTCCTGCTAAGCAGTCTCAACACTTTATCACGAAGTGATCGATGTCTAATCCTAGGGGACTTCAATGCACCCATGGTGGACTGGAGAAATCTGCGGACTGAATCGTCAGCAAATTCCTTCGAACAGGAACTAGTTGATGCGGTAATCACATGTGCCCTAGTGCAACACGTGAAGGAAGCAACGAGGTACGACCCGGGTTCTGCATCATCCTTACTAGATCTTATATTGACTCATTATGAGGATGATGTTGCAAACCTGGATTACATGCCACCCCTAGGCAAAAGTGATCATGCAGTTTTAAGCTTTGACTTCCATATAACTGTCGATCACGAGTACGCTTCAGCTCAATCCAGACCTAACGTCTGGAAAGCAAACATACCAGACATCATGAAATCAGCATCATCAGTAGATTGGAAAATAGACCCAGAGTCATCAATCGAAACGGCTTGGGACATATTCCGGAATTTATACTTAGAAGTTACCGCCCCCCACATCCCTTGGACTACACTTAAGAGACCGAGAAACTCCCCACCGTGGTTCAGTAGGGAGGTTCGCATCCTTCTCCGTAAAAGAAGGAAAATGTGCGATAGATTTAGGTTACTGGGGACTGACGAGGCAAAATATCAGTATCAAAAGGCTCGAAATACCTGTGCCTCAACCCTCCGTAAGGCCAGAAAGCTGTACGAAGAGAAAATCGTTAGGGAATCCATAGAATGCCCTAAACGCTTGTATTCGTATATAAACCAAAGGACAAAAAGAAGAAGAAATGTTCCTTCACTATGGGGAGACAGTACTGCCACATCACTAGTGGAGGACGACTTTGGCAAAGCTCAAGTATTCTCTAAATACCTTAGCGATGTATACACCATAGAAACACCCTTCTCACCAGTCCATGAAAATCCCCCCACACAAGCACTGGACAGCGTAACCATTAAAGAACTCGATGTCTTTGGTCTGCTAGTTAAGCTTGACATAGGTAAATCCACTGGACCCGATGAACTGCATCCTAGGTTACTAAAGGAATTAGCTAACTTTGTCGCGAACCCTTTAAGTGTATGTTTTAATCTATCCGTAACCCAGGGTCGTCTACCAAAAGACTGGAAGAACGCCATAGTAAGTCCAGTCTTCAAAACAGGTACAAAACATAAACCTGAGAATTACCGACCAATTAGCCTAACTAGCGTGGTTGTTAAAATCTTAGAAAAGATTATTCGGAAGGAACTGTTAAAGTATCTCGATGAAAACCGGATTCTCTCCGAAAAGCAGCATGGTTTTAGAACAGGTTACTCTTGTCTCACAAACTTATTAGTCGCTCGTGAAAGCTGGTGCGCTCTTAAGGACCAAAAATTACCTATAGACGTAGCTTACATCGATTTCAGCAAAGCTTTCGATAAAGTTCCGCATAACCGGCTATTATATAAGCTAAGGAATGTCGGGATTGGAGGCAATCTATTGATGTGGATAAAAGACTTCCTGGTCGGGCGTCAACAAAGAGTAAGGGTGAACTCCAAGTTGTCTAGCTGGGAAACTGTGCTTAGTGGAGTCCCCCAGGGTACAGTTTTGGGGCCAGTGTTATTCCTCCTGTACGTAAATGATCTCCCTCGTCTACTATCGTCATCGGTCTTACTCTATGCTGATGATGTCAAGATATGGAGAGCGATACAAAGCAAGGGCGATAGCTTAGAACTTCAAAATGACCTGGAGAGATTATCTGAATGGTCCCAAACCTGGCAATTGCCGATAAACACTTCCAAGTGTATTGTGATGCATATTGGCCGCCAGGGTACAGATACATACACGATGAATAACACTGAGTTACCTATTGTTCAGGCACACAATGACTTAGGCGTCATCGTTAGTCAAGACTTAAAGACTACTGCACACTGCCGTGCAATAGCCGCCAAAGGTTTTAGGACTTTATGGTCCATACGCAGGGCTTTTAGGCATCTTGACGCTAAAACGTTTCTGACTTTGTATACAGTGTTCGTACGCCCTAAACTTGAGTACTGCATACAAGCAGCTAGCCCCTGCCTAAAAAAATACAGTGAACTCTTGGAAAGGGTTCAGAGAACAGCAACTAGGCTGATTCCCGGAATAGCGAAGCTCCCGTATGGTACTAGACTGACCAAGCTAAACCTATTCCCGCTGTCATATAGAAGAATCAGAGGCGACTTGATTACAGTTTTCAAATTGCTTAATGACAAATTTGCACCTGATATGCCCTCATTTTTCTTGTCTTCCAAAACAGAAAATCTACGAGGACACTCCATGAAAGTTCACAAGCCCCGAACGAATTACTTGTCAGCTGACTACCGACTTTCCCATCGAATAATCAACGAGTGGAATTCATTACCTCAGCACGTGGTTGAGGCTCCATCCGTCGACTCCTTCAAAAGAAAGTTGGATCAGCTGAGAGACCATCATTGCCAGGACTAACACAGGCCATCAAGCCTCCTGTCCTTTCCAAACTGAAACTGAAACTGAAACTGAGAAGTGATAACACAAGCATATCATGTTCAATCACACCTATGTTTTGTTCTATACGGCTTGAAAAACACTCTGTAGCACGCCAAGAATTCACTCTGCTAACTGATCATAAATCTCTCATATATTAGGCTCATCAGAAAAATAGTCTCATTGAGAGTACATTAACTAATATATTCTTGTAATAACGTCCTTTGTGTTGTACAGTCACCATAGCGTCCATAGTCCCTTGTTACGTCGATGGGGGCATAGACCATCGACATAGACCATCAACGTACACTGGTGAGCAAGACTTCGGACAACGCAACCTATCATTATGATCTTTTTTATTGCATTCTATACTTATTATTTTTCATTTTTAACTTCGGCTATCTTGATCAGTTTCTGTGATTATTCGTTGCTTCATATCAATACTGATTAGTATTTCAACTGAAATAATTAGTTCAATCGATAGAACTAACCAATCAACTACGACTATAATAAACTATCGTGGTTCTTTACCAAGCATTAGCAGCATGTAAATGCTCCTGTGTAATATGTCTGTTAAAATATCAACCACTCGTAAGTATAGCCTCAAGGCAACACGAACGCATATCTGTTTGCAACTTATCCACTTGTATAACCAATACAGGATTAACTGTCCATTATAAATTCATCTTTCTGCTTAATCACTATCGACTAACTACTATCAGAAACTATCTACTAGAATATTTTACTTTCTTGACCACTGCCTGCCTAATTTCCAATTGCTGAGTTCCATGGCAAACCAGAGGATACAAATGCTAGAAATTTACGGTGAGTTTGAACTATAAATCCCCCGCAATACTAGATCTTGTTTAGACTGTTCGTCAGGCAATTCTACGTGTTTGGCTTAAATTAAATTTGGACTTATACAAATTCAGTCTACAATGCTTCGTTAATCTACGAATTTCATCAGCAAATTTCAACTACTTGGGAGCAAGAGTAACCCAGGCGAGTTTCATAATTGAGTTAGTTAATTTCGTATAATGTTTATGATGTCTAATAACATTTCGCGGCTACTTTCACTTAGAGTAGTCATACATTCTGTCACTGCCGTCAAATTTTTGTCGAAACTATGTACATTTGTGACTCGTAAGTCAACATACTCCGAAAAAACGTATTTCATGTACACGAGCAATCTTAGTCCATGTATTAATGAGACACTTCGTCGTACTTGATGTCACTTAGCGCCAGATAATATGCTTTTTTACGAAACGATCACGTTATCTAAACCTAAACTTTAGTTACATTGGTGGTTACCATTCAAATTAATGTTTACTATGCGCTTTGTATTTGCTGTTATCTCACACAGTAAATCATGGCTCGATTTCCTTATTGCACGAAAGTCACTTTAATTCCGTCTTCGGCTTATTCACATGCAATACGGGTTTGGAAAATATCTAAACGTCCTCTGAAATTCTCCACGAACCCCACGATAATCTTCGTATATGTTTGCTACTGCACATTCAATTGCCACATAAACAATGCCCAAACGAACGTTCAGTACAATTGTCAGTATACGAAATGATGTTACTTCGATGTGACATTACAACACATCCGAACTATTGAAGTTATTCAAATTCGACGTCGTATTTTTTTCATTTTATTAAGTATTGTTTCCGCGTGGCTGTTATCTAACAGATGATTTCGGTACATCAATCGGCTGTTCAACTACTCGACGATCTAAAGCCTGTCCAGTTCAATTGGTGGTTTGACGACACTCATTCACACGAATCATCGGTTTACGCAGTCGAGCGCATCTCCTGCAAACTGACAACGATATTGTCGTCCCTACCCCAACACTGACAGCATTTTTCACCGATATCATTGACATGAGTCCAGAGTGACACTCTTGGTTTCCTATGTTCTTTTCGATATTTTTCGGTTCACTCATCAAACAAACATGCAGCACCCACCGTTTATCATCTTTAAGAGACTTCATCGTGCCACCTTTCGCTCTCGCTCTGTATTCTTCGACCCTTATTGATTTTCACAGCAGTTATCAGTTTTTCCAAACTGACTGCAAGTTGATCAGAGGCTTCGCACAAGGAAACCACGACTTATCTTCACGGTTATACTTCTGTACTTACAGTTAGTCTGTTAAATATAGATATAACTAGAAATGGACGCTTACGAACAGTTGTCAACGACACTTACTGACTTTCTACTCTGAACCGATGACAGTGCAAACATTGGCATCGATTGATAATATGCTTATCGTACTATCTCTGTGACATCACTACTTTTGCAGCGGACTCAACGTTTCCCATCTGAGGACCTCAATCACTTTTCAAAGCTAATTATTTCAACACGACTTGATAAAACTCTAAAATGTCATCTTTTTTTCTATTATTCTATGGTTGATCGCTTAACATTCGACCAACGTCCTTGTTACGTGTTATTACTCGTAGTTTCCCGATCAGTTTCTGCAGCCTCCTTTCCATTTCTCTTACAGCTCGGCAATACCCGGAGGATTCATATTAATCGTCTGGCAACCTCCGGCGCGCGACTACTCCCAACATGTTTGGTATCGATTCAAACGGCCGTTGAATCTGGTGGGGGAGTATTGTAGGGTCACTGAATATCGAACAGATCATTGATGCCTGTCAAGGTCAAGGATAGTCAACGCGCATCAGTCAATTACACGCCATGGACTGGCCCACGCGGCAGTGGTCGTACTTTCGCTTCTGTACTTTCGTGGTTGTACATTAACTAATATATTCTTGTAATAACGTCCTTTGTGTTGTACAGTCACCATAGCGTCCATAGTCCCTTGTTACGTCGATGGGGGCAATCCACGTAAGGTGCTGGTCGCGAGGTGTGACTTCAGCGTTAGTTGGTTCGTCACCATTCTCGTCTAACTCTAGTAAGCCCCTCCAATCATTTCGACATAGACCATCAACGTACCAACTGAACTTTATCCCACAGTTTATTTCAGATATACAACATATTTCTAGGGTAAACAGGATAGTGTCAAACGCTATATATCATGTACCTTTCTTGAACAGTATCCGAGGGATCGACCTTCTTAAACTTGTCCATATTCGAAAAAAAGACAGTGATCTTCAGCACGAGTTATCTTTGACAACCCTGAAATCAACTTCACCTGTAGCTCCTCCAGGTTCACTGCTGCTTCCAAACCCGGAGAAAGCAGAAGCGTCGGGCATTGGGTCAACAGCCTTTCTAAAGAGCTGTAACAATCAAAAACTACTGAATCGACATAAAATCTGCCCTAATGAGGGAAGCTGGTACTCCTCGGAAGTCGCGAGGACGACGCCTCTTCTGACAAGCAGAACAACAATGAACATAAGTACATGGAATCACCCCCACAATATGGGAGACCGGGAGAACCGTTCAAGCAGATTCAGGAATGAAAAGGTACAACCCAGAAGTGCTTGGAATAAGTGAAACCCATCTGACCCAAACTGGACAGAAAAGATTAGCTTCGCGACAGATGTTGCTGTATTCTGGTCATTAGAGAAAAAATGCCCCACACACTCAGGGAATCGATCTGATGCTATCCTAAGAAGCATGAAGAGCACTTATAGGATTGGGATCTCATGGACCCAGGACTATCAAAGCATCTTTCAAAACGACATGAACAAGGAGAGAAGAACGAAAATGGTGACAGATTAGCACATTTATGTGCGTTCAAGAAAATAGTCATAGGTGGCACAATATTCCCCTACAAACACATACGCAAACCTACATAGGACTCACCGGATCACACTACAGAGAATCAGATCGATCATATTTGCATCACTAAAAAATTCAGAAGGTCCGTGGAAGACGTGAGAATCAGGAGGGTAGCTGACATGGCTTCAGATCACCACCTGGTTGTGGCCAAGATGAAACTGAAGCTAAAGAAACACTGGACAACTGGGGAAACAGCACTATAAAGGTTTAATAAAGCTTTCCCTCGAGATACTGACAAGCTCAACCAGTTCAAGATAACTCTCAACAACAGGTTCAAAGCCTTACCGGATCTACTGAAAGAGGAAGAAACTACTATAGAGGACAACTGGAAAGAGGTCAAAGAAGCACCAAGTTTAACGTGTTAGGAGCTACGAGAGGAAATATAAAACAACTATATGACACAACGAAGAAACCGTCAGGGAACTATAGTAAAACAGAGAGACCGATCAAGGACAAAAAGGGCAAGATAATCACTAAGGTTCAGGGACAGATAGGTAGAATACTTCGAGGAACTCTTAAATAGGCCAGCCCCACTGAACCCACCGGACATCGAAGCATCACACACAGACCTTCCTACAGATGTCACCTCAGCAACGATCGAAGAAATTAGGATGACCGTCAGACAAATCAAGAGTAGGAAAGCAGCAGGATTTGACAGTATACCACTTGAAGCACTGAAGTCGGACATAGAAGCAACCGTAAATATGCTCCACGTTCTATTCAGGAAGATTTGGGAGTAAGAACAAGTGCCGACAGACCGGAGAGAAGGATGCCGTATCAAGATACAAAATAAAGATCTGAACAAGTGTGGGAACTTCAGAGGCATCACACTACCATCAGTACCAGGAAACGTTTTCAACAGAGTGTTGTTGAACCAGATGAAAGACTCAGTGAATCCCCAACTTCCAGATCAACAGGCTGAATTCGTAAGAATCGACCGTGTACCGACTAAATCGCGACACTATGGACCATTGTTGAACAATCACTTGGACGGAACTCGCCACTATACACCAACTTCCCTGACCATGAGAAAAAGTTTAACAGCACCGATAGGAGAATGCTATGCAACCCTCTTTGACATTATGGTGTACTCCACAAGATAGTCACCACTATACGGAATTCTTACGATTGACTACACTACAAAGTGATCCATGAAGGACAACTCACAGATTCATTGCAAGTGAAGATCGATGTCAGACAAGGCTGCTTGCTTGCTATTGCCTTTTCTCTTTCTTCTGGTGGTTGACCGGATTATGAAGACCTCTACATCTGAGGGAAAGCACAGAAACCCCGGACGCAACTAAACAATCTGGACTTCGTGGATCACTTAAATCTTCTATACCGTACACAGCAACAAATGCAGGTGAAGACAGCCAGTTTAGCAGCAGTCTTTGCATCAGTAGGCCTCAACATACACAAGGAAGAAAGTAAGATCTTCAAACACAACACAGAGAATACCAACCCAATCTCACTTGATGTATAAACTCTGGAAGATGGGGAAGCTTTTAACATACCTGGTAGCGTCATTGATAAACAAAGGGGATATGATGCAGATATGAAGGCATGGGTCTAGATGATAGAACAGACTTCAGACCATGCAGTCATCTAAATGGGGTTGCATAAATTTGAGACCTCGAACTAATTCGTCAATGAATCTCTAGAAAGATCGTGCAGCTTATCTTAGATTGGCATGGACAAAAATCGGCAGAGTTCGATGAGAGTGATGATGGTGATTTTAGGAATGTTATCAGCCTCCTTGGGAATATGGTTATATGCTTTGGCCGGATCGGTTTTCGAGAAAAGCGGTTGTAAAATTTCGAGGAAGCTGTAAGTTCATGAGTGTGTGACAAAGGGTAACGACCAGGAGTAGTTTTCGTATTCAGTCACCGAAAATCACCAGTTGGACGCCAACCTCCGCTATCCTTTTTACGGATCATGTGCAAGGGAGACGTCCATAGGCTGTTCGATCGCGGAATTCGTTTTTGGACAACCTCAGTGTCTTGGGAGTTAATCGGCGCGTTTTTGGAAGTGCAGGTGGCCCAGTAGTCGTGATGTAGTGTGCAACATTACTGGTTACATACTGTAATTATGATTGTGTCAGTGCATTTCAAGGTACTTATCGAATATCTGTGATTATGATGAATGTAGAGACAACAGGTGGAAGTATTATAGAGATCTGTGACACAATTTTACATCGTTCTAAGCCTTTTTTTAACAGAGAAAATCTCATGGCTAGGAATTCTGGGGATCTCCAGAATTCGGACTGTAAATGCCGTCAGTTCATCTACGGTGTTAATTTTTTATTGAAACTAGAAACTCCTGCACATCTTGGGGAAGCTTAGACAAGGAGAGCTATATAATTTACCCTTTTCAATGATCCGTTGACCAATGACCTCTCGTACTTGCATCATTATTTCTGTTTCTCAGCCGTAGGACTCACCACTGCAGATGCCACAGGCATTCGGATTTTGATAAAGTCTTTACAAATAGCACATCTGTGGTCAAAAAAACATCGATCCAGTCAAACCAGAATTCAGAAACGGATAAATTTGAAAAGCAATCGGTATCTTAGGAAGCGTTTAATCTAATCTGGCTTACAGTTTCAAAGGGTGCCTAACCCGTGACACCACTCGAGATCTGGTGCAGATGCATGACAGAGCGCCTTCAGCTAGGGTGTGTCTACTAAAACTGATTAAGTCAGAATCAATGTCGGAAACTTACAGAATTGTTTATTTTGGGGATTTATTTACCGCCATGGTTTTCAGTCGTGAAGGAGCATGGTGAGTTGTAACTTTCGACGTTCCGAATATCTAAGTAAACTCATTGTTCTATAGTTGTGTGCTTGTTGCTCATTATGCATCATATTCATCTTATTACTATTATCACCAATCTGCGCTGTTCTGGGTTGGGATAGTTCTCCGTTTATTCTTTTATTCTTGCTACTTTGTTTGTGTTCATTTCAGTTCTCTAGAGAATCATATAATAAAACAAACAACTCATATTTTTAAACTTCTTTAATAGCTTTACAATCACAAAACTTTCCTACCTACGACTATCGGTAACCGTTATAGCTTACTGAAAAATACATGATAGTACAAGTTAGCTTCAGAGATAGGATGCAGTGAAGCTGAGCATGGGTTATAAAAACTCTCAGATAGTTTTTTGGGGCTAAATTGTAAACTGCACTCAAAACAACTCTTTGAAAAAGACAACTGTTTTTTCCTCAGAGTATATTTCATAGTATCTATTGCTTAATTACTGTCCGAAACTACTGTTTTCGTTTTATTTGGATTTATTCCAGTAAAGGTAATCTCCGAGAGCAACGCTTTTTCTGCAGAAATTTATCATCTGTACTTTCTGAGTACGGATACGAAAGGGTACTGGAATTGTTTCCAGTTCAGCAGAGCAGAACATGTTGTTAAATTACAGCTCCTTATGGTCAAGTTAGATGTCAGGAACCAATGGTATTGATGCTAGTTTATTATGCAAAATCTTTAAATCGTGTTTGTAACGTTGAGTTGGTTTCACTTCCTGTCAAGAAATTTTATTATAACAAGAACTAGACCATTCGCTAGAAAAGAAGCCTGCTAAAGACCCTGTGGAATCTTAAAAAAAATAATAATAAGCTGAAATAGGTCTGAAAAAAAGGAGAGATAACGATTTCTTTATCAGAATACTGTTTACAGCACCGTGTTTTCAAACTGCGCATGATCCAATACTTTCAAATTCTTTTTGAACCACTTTCATTCATACAGTTCTTTCTACAGCCATACCATATTTACGCTTGTTTCCTTTAACCTGTTAGAATGCTTTTGCTTAAGAAGTACCTTGATAACAGAGAAATAGACTAAGTAGCCATACATTAGCAATTGCGACACGAAAGGCTCAAATTCCATTAGCAAGAACGTTGTCTGCTCTGCTTCTCGTCTTTTCTTTTCAGCCAAATAGAGATATGTCACCAAAATGACATTTGGAACGGATGATTTCGACCTGAGCCACCATTATTGCCCCAGGTGTTCCAGAAGGATCAAAGGTTGCGGTTTCTGGAGGCGCTCAAATTTAAGACGATTTATTATCGATCATTAGATGCCGGTTGCAACGCAACCTCCATCAAGCGCGCCAACTCATATTTTGACAATACGAGTCTTATTAATATTATTTACATACAACCTGACATACTGCCTTGGCTGTACTGCTCCATTTATTGGGCATGTGGCTTGTAACGCTAACAGGTACCAGAATACTTTTAAAACATTTAACAGGAAGCTGGGAAAACTGAAACACCGCTACCACAAGCATCACGACGTGCACGCACTTCAAAGTATACTTAACTTGGTCGATAAAAATGATTCATCTAAATGCAAGTATCTTATGACTGTGTAGAATGAAACCCTAGCAGTACAAGCCCAGAGTCACCAATTACTTCGCTTTTCGAATCCCATGTGAAATCGAATTCTCTTGGTGCAACCAAATTCTCCATAGTTAGCAGAAGCGCTGTTAACGACCCTGGTACTATTTGTGGACAGTTCAGCCAGCATTTCTCTCAACGCTACCACACTGAGTCCGAAACCTCCATCAATGCGTTTTCAATGTTGACGTCTAGATGTTTATCTAAATTTGATTCCATATCTACCAATATCAAGCAGTATATAGTTACCTCGAAAAAGTCCTATGATGGTGGACCTGACGGGATTCCTTCATCACTTGTGGAATATGGTAGTAGAGAACTTCCATTGCTTTGTTTAAACTGTTCACCCTAACTATGGATTATGGAGCCTATCCATCGTTATCGAAGATATTTCTTATCACCTCTAGATTCAAAACGGGATCACGTGGTGATATTGCTGACTATGGACCCGTTAACGTGATATCCATGCTCTCAAGGACCATGGAAAAAATATCCACAAACAGCTTCCATCATTCTCACCCTCGGATAGCTTGATTAACCCATCCCAACACGGGTTTACGACTAAACGCACATGCTCCACATCGCAGCTGGAATGTTTTGATCAGATTACCCAGAGAAGTGATGTTGGTCAGTCAGTGATAATTCTGTACTTCGATTTTAGTAAGGCCTTCGAAGGTGTCTAACACAAACTTCTCTTTCTCAAGCTTTCTTCATTTGGCATGCGGAATCCCCTTTTATCTTGGCTCAAATCCTTTTTCGCAGAACGTAGCCAAATCTTCCGCTTTTAACCTTGCCACTCCAAGCCTGCGAATGTAACCAGTGGGGTTATACGAGGAAGTGTGATTGGCCAATCGCTCCCTCTTCTTCTCGTCAACGACTTCTGTTGAATCTTTCAACACGGTGTAACCTTCCTTTTCCCGATGATATAAAAGTGGTTTATTCATTCTCTTCTCGTATCATAATAATAATAATATATTTCTGCAATAGCAGGTACACGCCATTTTTACAGGCATGATCTACAATTTACAACATATACTGGTTCACAGTATGCATCCCAAGCAAGCTTGTTTAGTAATTATAATCTATGAAAGTTGATAGCAGTTCATTCGTTCACATATAATGTGTTTTCATAAGAATAGTTTCCAAAGGGGCATAGAGTCCACGTTATATACCAGATCCAATCTCGACAAAAAGTGTAATAGGGTTTCGGTAGTGCTAAGTATTTATGTAATGCAGCTTTTTAAGTTTATAGTTGTTATAAAGTAGGCTTGTGGAGCGCCTGTTTCGAGCTATGACCTTGGGAAAGCGCGTTCGTCGAGCTTGTTCCAGATGTCCGAAGTTACATAGCTTCACCCTCAGAGCAAGATTCTGAAGAGAAAAAACAAAAGAGAAACCGAGGAGCAGCAAGGCATTTGGATATGAGCGACAATCAATGCTTAACATTTATTAGTGGAACAGATGGAGGTATGATAAATTACTAGATTAAATTGATACTAGCTCATGTTGCAAGAGTGAACTGCGATTAGGGGCTCCAGAAGAGAGAAGGCGGTAATAAAGAACAATGAGTTGTGATATTTATCAAGATGGAGTAGGTTCCAATGAAGGAGGGAAGTCAAGGTTGGAATGAGGAAGAACAGAGAGTGCATAGAGAGAGTAGTGTTAAGTAAAATAGCAACCATATCCTTTACAGTCAGTTTTTTTTTCTTTTCACATCCGATGCCTGCCACACAGTGTTCATGTAAAGGTCCGAGTTAGCATGTTAAAGGTTGTCTTAGTAGAATAGTTAATCCAGCACAAAAATTAGAAACATGAGTCGTAATGGTGAGTGTAGGTGAACAACCTCAATATCACAGATCTATTGACTTGTTCTCATCCATAAAGAGCCTGATACAAACAAAATGTTCTGCCCCACAAACACGGGTGGATTGAAATCATCGCCCACACCATCAGTGCTTGCTGGTCAGTAACTCCACCCTCCCTCCTTTTGTGATGTTAGGCTCATTTACGCTTATTTTTTGGACACATATCATACCTCATACAATGCTCTGTGTTTCACATCCTGTTGGAAAACACTATTTCTATAAGTACCACACCACGAGCCTTTGACCTAAAGGTCTAGTCCACAAGGCAGTTGAGCATCTTAAGGAGATGCAGTCCCATGGTAGCCGGTGACCAACAATTAGTTCATACGCCATTTGTTCCCTCAGGATACTGGAACCCATGTGCACCATTGGTTTGGAATCAGGGTTTTCCAACTCCCCTAGGTGGACTTTCCGTGTCCACCAACCCGGTCAAAGTGCCGGGCATTCGCTTTTCGTCCTCTCACTTTCGTGAACAACACCCACGCTACGAGAAGGCAGTGAGTAGGACTTCCCTGGCAGAGGCTATATATTCGCGTGGCCATGTGAGAGCATTTGAAGAGGGAGAGCGGACTCTCCCCACTCTCGACCGTACCAGGGCATTTGGAGGCTTTCATTTATACTCTCATAAATAAGTTTAACTGTGGAAGTCGTTGGAGCTCTCAATACGTACATTCGCTCCACTTTTTACTCTCGTGGGCATCTAAAGACTTCGATTATAAAGCGAAATCGTAGTATTTCTTCCTACTTATCACAGGAATAAAGTGAGTGAAAATGCATTTTTCGATGTATTTAGTTTCCACTTGTTACTTGCATAGACTGTTGACACAGGTAAGTATATCATCATCTAGCAGTCTTATTTTAGTTGATACAATATTTCATAATCTTTAATAATGTCGATACTAGTCTTGGATTTACTACGTTATGGTTTCAGACCTGAAACACCAAGTTTTGGTGATCTATTTTCTCAGAAATAGACTAACTCTTGGGGTTGGTACGTACTGCTTCGCAATAGAAGATAAGTATAGGAAATCTCGTAAATCTTTGCATAATCATTCATTGACTGGAATTACTTCACTTTATGACAGTGTACAGAAATTCAGCAAATTGAAAGAAATGAGTTGGCGAAAATGACACGAGTTGACGTAGAAAATCAGTTACTACAAATTAAACGCTTCACAATCTATGTGAAGTAAAGGAATGAGTGAACCTGACTAGTCTTGAGGAATTTTTAGTTATTCCTTCCAGTGCCTCTGAACAACGATCCCTAAATCTTTCACTGGGGGGCTTGAGTTGAGTGTTTTACATTCATTTATACTTGAAATTTATGATCTGCTGAAAGTCTTTGGCGGAAGTTAAAACACTCAGAATGCGTCCCCCATTTACATAATCCAAGATAGTGTTGCTGAACTGATGATTTAATATGTTTTATTCAGCATTAGTAATTATTGACTTTGTATTAGTCGTTATGCGTGCTCTGTGTGGACGTGAGACATCCAGTAGGTTCAACGTAGACTTATTACGTAACAATCCGAGACTAGTTTAATCATGTCATTCTTTTATGGGGTTCGTAGTTTATTGATCCTCAATGATATAATACACTTGAGTGCAGTTGCCACTGACAATAGCAGTGTGTGAAAAGTTTGTATGAAAATAGTCCTCTGTTGTCTTCATTGGTTTGGAGATATGTAAAAACCAAATTCGCCAACCAAATAATTCTATGTTATAGCCAGAGTTTCCCCGTACGAGATTTAAGCTTTGGATGATAAAAGAAGCGTTGACGCTTATTTGTCAGTGATGTTCCAAATTATGTTAATGAGATTTTGAGGAAACTAGGTTTAAAAGTCAACATTTGAACAGGATAGTAATACTTTTTAAGAAAACACAAATAATTTTCTCAAGTGATCTACTAATGTTAATCACATCCAGGTTATGTTGATACGAAATGTTTTATTCGAGATAAGCTTCTAGTAATATTTCACCCACAAATATCAGTTCATTGAATGATAAATTCCAAGAATATCATATTTTTACAGAAACAAAAAACACTGTGAAATCTATATCATGTCCCCGTAATCTTAGCACAAACTAAACCTACTGTCTTCCTCACTAGTTTATCACTTTCATCTTCTTTCTTCTCCACAGGATGCTTACTTACTGGTGCTGGTATATATGTATAGTTTAATTCAATGAGTGCACGTTTTCGGATTTCTGTAGCCCAGTAATAAGCCTAAAATACGTTAGCAAATCAAACTCTATTGTTGTTATTCATCCGTAATACGGAATTTATAGTAGAAATTAAGTAAATTTAAATTACCTTCGGAAATTATGTCATCATAAGTTTCCTGGAGATGACTTTAGGAGGTTTGTTTAGTTAGGAGTTTCTTCTTAGTTTCCATGGGCTTTAATACTTGGAAATCAATATATTTCAGTCCTATTTATTTGTCTGACTACATACTTCCTACAGTCAGAAAATAGTAGTATTCGTTCTCTCACAATAATATTGAGTTTGTCCTTCGCTGCTTAGTATACCCTTGTTATTCAAAATATTTGTTAAATGTTGACACTGTAGTTCACTACCACCGATTTAATATTTGATAAGAGAATATTTGTAGTAGTCGATAGGTTTGTGGGTGTGTCCATTTCATTCCTTAAATGAGTAATGACGTGGTTATTTTTGATCTGGAATTCGAAAAACCTGATAAAATTTTACATGGACGTTTTTTGTTTCTTTACTCTAAAGAAATATGTCAAACACATAGCGACAGCCAGTCACTGAGTCTCTGTACGATTCTGTGAAATTACATTGTCTTCTAGGTTATAGATCCTGCCCCTCAATTATCTACCACTTCCTTTGTCATCAATTTTACATCATTTCCTCATTGTGATAAAGGTGCTTATACATGAGTCGTGTATTGACTCTATTTTTTAGTCATCCATACCATGTTAACATTGGTAGGAATGTTTCTATGCGGAACGTTTGGTGCACAAACAACAAACATAGTACCTTTTGGTCTTCTTTTTGGTATTACTTACTAAGAATACTTTACAACTTTCAGTCCAGCGACTCTGTATAAGTAAAATGCAGAAAACTAGACTCCAATTGGCTATTTCAGGGTCACTCAAACTACTCCCGAGTGGTAACAGGAGTTTGCAGCATCGCGGGTTGTTGTTATTCACTGATCAATGTAAGTCGAATATAAATCACTATTTTATGAGATAAATATAAGGGATATCATGGTGTAATGGCAGTCTGTAACGATACTCAGTAGGATTCATCTAGTAGTTGTTTCTCGACAAGGATTCGTTTCTGTACTTTCTTACTCAAAGGTGAAAAAATATGTGACGAGGCACATAGCTTATTAGAAATACACCATCTTCTGATTTCAGAGCTCATGTAAAGTAAACACATTTTTCCATATTTCGGTCAGTACACTCCATATGGCTGTGAAATCTGCAATTCAACTTGGTGTGGTTGACGATCTCTTGAAACGTGTACCAGAACCTCTTCGTTCACCTGTCTTATCTCATCTATGAAATATGTAAGATGTCCATCTCGCAATCAAGTTTCTTTTACAAGTATGAGCTATAATCATAAGGTCACATTCGGTTGTCTTCTGTCTTCCGTGACGGTTGAATTTCATACTTCCTGTATAAGTGTGGGTGCATACAGCCAAAACACAGTGTTGTTGGACAATTGTACCATTTAGAAATCATAGAACATTTATATGACGAGCGCGAGAGAAAGATACCAGATACGACATACCGTATTGATGGAAGCCTTATGGTAGAGAAACGATAGTGTAGTTTGACAAAAATAGTACACTACTTAATTGTTCTGCAATGATTAAGTGCTGCTTTTCTTTTTTATCAACAGATTCACGTCCCAGATCTATGTATTTACTCGGAACACACTTGATAATTAATACGGACGTGTAAGGTTCACATAACAGGATACTCAGACCAAGCAAGTGGAAGCTAAATATATTACCTTGATTGCCTTGGGGGATTAATTCTAGTAAACCTTTATATGGTTATCTAATTCCATTGCCCTGTTGATCTATATATGTTTGAGATGCGTTGAATAATTGACTTTCTGAATAGTTCGAACTCGTTTCAGTACAGTGCAGATTAGATCTGCCTAATACAATCCTGAACTCATTTTATTGTAATCCAACTGCTATGTATTCTATTACTAGGGTTATTTCCACTTTACTACAATTCCTAGCGATCCTAGTCCTAAAATGGATATAAACTCAGTACAATTACTGAGAATTCTGATTCTGGCATTAGTCCAGTGCTATTGTTACTTCAATCTATTTGTGTCCACTCAATTCTACCCTACTTTGTTTCTGTTTATTACTATTGTACATGTTAGTTGATTCAACCATTCAGAAACATTGGTATTGGGGTTTTATTTAACTGATTTGTCACCGATCGTTGATTTAAAGACAACGAACGCTAAATTATTGCAGTGCTTATTAAATTTCGAATTAAAGAAACAATGTTCAAGCTATTGATAAACAAGTAAAACCATTGTTTTCTAAACTGTTGGAAATTGTGTAAACACAACATGATCCAGACCAGCGGGAATCACATTAGTTTACTCCAACTCAGTTATTATAGCATTCATCGTAGCAACCTTACGGTCACTTCTTTCAAAATTGCATTTAAAATAAGTAAGAACCATTTTTAGCTCAGACAACTCAAGTCAAACTCAGCAAGACCCCTTGATAAGTAAACGGATGAAAAGCAGTCACAAAGTGCGAGTTCCTTACTCTTTTTATTGTCATTGACGGAATAAATATGCCTTTGAAGTGAATGAAAAAGAACCGCTAGTAAAGTATTTAGAGACATTTCAATTTGATACTTTTGCATGAGAATACTCACCTTTCCTTCTTGATCGATCCTGGATTCCAGCTCGCGACATAATTTAATTATATATGTACGATAGTCCTCAAGTTCTTGAACCGAATCTTCGTCAAGGTCCATGTAGCTAGATAATTTTGAGCCCCTTCTAACAGCACGGTTTACTTCAAAATTTAAGTGACATAGACATAAAGCAATAAGCATACTTGTTCGTTGAAGTGCTTTTGCCTTCGGTATTTGCTGATCGCAGAAGAAGAATGCCCTTTTGTAGTAGTCGTTCATTTCTTTCTGAATTAAATATCTCGTCTTCCATTCATTATCTAAACGGACTTGGGATAATCTTCTTAATTACCTTCATCTTCAATTGAAGCCAGCTGATCCTCTAAAATGTCGATGGATTCTTCTAATTTGCAGTTTGTCTGTCTGAGAAGATTTCTAAAACGTGACTTTTCAAAAACGAATGTTACAAGCTTATTTTCTCTTGTTCTATTTGATCTGAAAGTGTTAGCTTGTCCACAGTATTAATTATTTCGAGGCTCATTTGAACAAATTTTAAAGTCTGCACGGTAGAATTACAGCAAACAGTCGGTAAAAGGTTTGTTTATAGTGTGTAAACACGATATTTAGGTGTTAGTTCACTTTATTAGCACAATTAACTAGAGGAATTAAACCAAGCTACGAAAAGACTACTGAGTAACAACATATCATCTACTTACAGTTTTCAACTACAATTACTATAAGATTCACAAGTTATATCTAAATCCAAGAATAGAATAACCACAACGTTTATCCTTTCGTAGGTTTGAAGGCAGTTACTGTGTTGATGCTTCAATTAACACTCCTCGTTGCTATGATAAAGTTGAACTAAACAAGTGAAATGTAACGTGGACATGAAATAATCTGGGAATTCGATGCTCGTAAGATTTGTCGCAGTACAGTTTGCCATGAAGCTGGGAGTCTTTCGATGAGCAACAATAGGACAAACACTACAATCGACTTGATACGGATGATATGCCTTATAAGTCGCCCTCAGGTATTGACGTAAATTCTATATCCAATTCTTTGGGATGAGCTTATATGAACCGACTGATTTATCTGCGCTCGTTTCTTGTCGTCTCGGTACGGGTTCAGGCCTTTGTTAAAGTCCATTGGGCAGTAGTCTACCCACTCGGCTGCGCTAATTCTAGTCAGTTTGGTTGTTATCTGTGTGTTCTGACCACTGCTGATACCTTGACGCTATAGACGCTATGGTTCAGCCGAGCTATTTTGGCTGGAACGCACTTTTCATTAGGTTTTTCTTTGCTTGGTTGATCGGTTTGGGAATGGTCTTACAGCGAAATCGTCTTGCCGACTATATAGGGATGTGACATCAGTAAGGTGTTTCACGTTAAAGATGACTGCATCACGGTCACTACTTCCTATTGTCGCATAATTATGGATATCCTTAACTACAGACTGGTCATTTTTTGGCAAATAATTTAATCTTGAGAGTTTTCTGACTCTATTCCACTCGTAATGCCACCAATATATTCGATCAGTCCAGAAATTCTAATGGCTGTTTCAAGCCGCTCATGGAACCATCCCTAGTGGTTGTATCCTGTTTGTTGAGATTTGGAGGTATAGTTTTGAGGTCTATAGCTGGTAGTTTTGGTTTCATCCGTGTTACCCCATCTTTTCGGTATTCAGAACCTGTGTAGTGCCGGTGTAGTTTTACAACCAAATATTCCCTGCCATCCAAGCAGAAGCAACAACAGTATGATTGTATCATTCCAGTTAATGTGGTACCATGTTATGTAAGGGCTTTGATCTGGGTGTCATTGTATGTCACCTGTCCAACTCCAGTTTTGTGTACCTTATCACATAGGAAAAATGTCTTTCCTTGGATGCTCACTTCTTCATCCATGATGTCAGGATAGATCTGTGTCATTTAGGACTTTGATCTTGAGATCCAACTGAAAGCACACGCTCCTGATGTTTTCTGACCGACCTATTAGTCGTCTTACGTTGTTGAAGACAATCTCGATAGTTTGTCACACAACCTGGTGCTCCTCTATGGTAGTATATTTCCTCTGGTTTTTATACTAGTTGATGTTCACAGTGGATTTGTCATTTCTGTGAGAAATGGTCGTCGTGGGATTTTTTTACATGTGAAGTGTGTCTCATTAGCGGGACTATGGCAATTGTGTTCGGTACCATCTGTTGATGATCGGCACCAACTGGCACTAAAGTGTGTTTTATTCAGTTCTTCTGATGCTCACTTACCGATAAAGTTCGACTCTCATAACACCTGATGTGACTGAAAAAGTCATCCTTCGAGTTCTACTGGGCTTGAAGAACCTCAGTCAGGTTCTCTCAGTTTCTGACGTTTACAGCAATCAGACGTGGAGACAATGACTGTAAGTTTTGATTGACGAGGATTGTGGAATATGTTAATTACCATAATGGCTTGGGGGTCTATCTACGTACAATCCGACGCCAATGCTGCATATCGTGTTTGTAGGCTCTATCCTGACTACCAACTCTTAGCTCAGTTACTCTGTGAACCACCATAATGGTTGGTTCTTTGATGTTGCTGATCTTCTGGCGGCATCTCTAAAACCCCACAGTTTATCATGTCTAACTAGGACTTGAGAGGATCTCTTAATCGATGGTCTCTAGAATTTCAGTAACGGGAGATCAATCTAAATTTACGCCTGACAGATGGTGGTGCCCAGTGATGAAGTTCAGTAAGATTGTCTGAGACCTCGAGGTATCTAGTTGGAGTCATCTAAATGAAGCCCACTGATGACACCAAGTACGACAACTGTTCTGCAGAGATTATCCCTCCCTACTTATCTCGGATAGGTCACTGCAGCGGGTGGATTGCGAAGTTCCCCACACTTTGATGTGGACGCCAATTAGGACTTCTTACAGCTCACAATCTCATGTGCCACAAAAAACTGTTACACAAATGTCCCCCGAAGGTTACAAGCAACATAGTCATAAGGAATCGCCCTCATCGAGTGCAAAGACGCAAATGGTACTACTGGGCGTAATACAAAAGAACAAGTAACGATAACACGTTTAGGCAGTTCAAACAAGCGAGGAATGACCACAAAAGGGCGATTAGAGATTAGTTTAAGCATCAGAAAATTACATGAAAGTCCAAGTAAGGTCACTTACTCTTTAAATTGAGGTGCGTAACAGAAATATATAAAGAGAGCATGCGCACCATGTGAAAATAACTTACAAAAAAGATAATGTGGAAGTAATTGCAACTATCAGGGTCTACCTTTTGGTCCATACGTCGAGTTTTCCAATGCTAAAGTGGTCTCAGTAACACACAATCAAATAAGAAAGTGGGATCTCACGTAAAGCCTTACATATTGGGCTAACAAATAATCTCAGCCTCAGGAATGAAGTGTTTTCAAAGAATGTTTTATTAAGAAAATTCTTTCACAGGCTACCAGATATTGTCGCAGTTATGTAAGTTAGAAAACTCCCGTGTCTCCGGAAACATAAGTGCTCGTTTTGCAAAATAACAGTCAACTCAATTATTTGACTTCGGTTTACAATAAATTTCAACTGAATTGGCGTATTCTACTACGAACTATTTATAAAAGACTTCATCAAAAGATTGCTTTTTTTCCTACTTGCGGCGGTATGGGAAAGTAGACTGGTAATACCAACAGATGCTTGTAATAATTTATTACCAAGTCACCCTGTGTTTCGTAATTTGTGCAGTGTAAACACCTTGTGGCTAATAGTGTTTTCCCTGAATTCTGCCTTACAGTCTAATCACTACCGTTTTCAGAAAGAGAGATTGCAGGCATTTCATTTTGAACCACTTTTTAAGGAACTAAATCTCCAGTATCCTTTTGATATAGAACTAATCAGAACACGAAGTGCATTACCATAAATTGGATGTTATGTCTTTGATTACCGAAGATTACCTTACTGTATTCTGATTAACTTATTTTACTGTCAACGATCGGCGCAGTTCTCGTAATATATTAGGCGTTCTGGCTGAAGACTACCATTCATAACGTATATTATTTCACAGGATACCTTGATGTATACGCCGCAGATAGTTTAATCAGAAATTGGGATGTGAAGGTAAAAAGGAACTAACATTAGTGAGCTTCATCTTGGAAATAATTCACCTTTATTTCCTAAGGTTGTTAACACTGAATTTGTTATTAGTCCCCAATATATCTCAGTTCGGTCAAAATTAATGATTCATTATATAATTACATGCATAATAAACATTAACTTCGGTGGTGTTGACATATTGACCATTTTAACCACCGCATACCTTCAGTTCTGTTCAAGACCTTTTACATGTCTTCATGACCAGTTTACGTTCATGAGAACAGACGTCCTTCGTACATTTTGCCTACTTGAGTCTCAGTTAGCACTCAGTGCATTTACTGGAACTCTGTGACTATAAGATATAGCTGAAATTCATTTTTAAGTGGCTGAGTGACCATAGGCAAGGAGCTGGCTAGCAACAAATGAATACATTGTGTTCTTGTAGTTTGCTGCTCCTAAGCCCTAAAAACGTTTAAATACCTCAATTCCTAATTCACTTGCAGGTACTTTAAGATCTCAATATAAACAAATGACGTTTACCGATTAAACTATCGAGCAAGTTCCCCTGGAAACTCCGATTTGGTGAGGTGACAAAGTTCACAGCCTAACATGATTCGACCACATGAAAGTTAAACTTCAAAGTTTGAAAGATCAAATGCCTTACTGAACATTCACAGCGACGTTCAATTCAAGCACTGGTACGGGTTAACAGACAAACCGATCTTTTCCTTTAGGGTGTATGGCCGTACAACTGAAGACGAATTTACAAGCATAGTACTAGTTTCGGTAGAAATAACAGAAACAATTGTATTCATCAAAGACCTTGTTGAATTATGATCTACTTTCGTCATTAGTACTGCTCCAATAATAGATCTAATCCTAAAATTGTAGATTTTTCACGATGTGATTACCTAATCTATAAGATCTAACGTGGAAGTCACCTTGTCTACACTGACTCTTCCTATTGTGAGGATCACCAGTATATGGTGGGTAACACATTTAAGCTGAAAATATAACAATAAATTTAATATGAACAGAGTAGATGAGCTACAAAGAATGAACACGCCTTCAAGGCTAAGCCATGCCATCCTATGAATTTCGAGTGAATGTTCCCGCGTTCACCATTGTTGACCTTCCCTTAGTATTACATGTTGAAAGTCTACTTTTCCAGTTATCTCATGTTCAGCTTTGAGGATTATGGTTAGGACCAATGCCACTACAACTTCATGTCATCCCTCGATTTCGTCGTCACTCTAATGATGATGTCAATAAACAAAGTTGTTTCTTATAGTACTCATATGGGGGTTTGCTAATGAAAGAGGTTCAGGCAAATCCTAACTTAGGAAGAGGTTTTCTTTAAAACATTCACATGAACACAACATGGATATATGTTAAGAGAATCGCTTCTTTATTGGCATCTCCATCCACCGTTTCATGTGGCAGAGGGCTGAAATAAATTTGCAGCGGTAAACAAGTCCACGAAATAAACAGCTCTGTAAATTTTTTTACACAGATGCTGATATCATTACGTTTACTGGTCACACCAATAGCTGAAGGTGACTGGTCAACTATCCGAAACATATCACGGTTGATTATATTTTTCTGTGTATCACTGACGACGGTTAGTCAGGTTAGATCATATAGTTTTCCACATACTGAACAACTCTCAAGCATTCATTCAAACCTCTTTGTTCTTTACCTCAAGTTTGACGGGCTTTGGATGTAAGTTTGGAGTTGGAAGTGGTCGACAGAAAACACTGGACCCAGATTTTGGGCTATTTGACGCTCTTTAGCAAAGTTTACTCTAAATCTTGAGGGAACCGATGTTGTCCGGCTAATTTGATCCCGTCACAAATCTACAAAGTCACGAACGGTATCTTTGAGTAGGCTTGAACCCAAATGACTAAACATGGGACTGAGAATTATTTATTGCGTCTTATAGGGGCCAAAATATGGCGAAACTCTTCATATAATGCTTCTTCAACGACTAACCCATCAAGTAAGTGAGTAACATCAGTTAAGAATCGGTCTCTGTTGAAGATTACCCCGCTTTTATTTACACGACTTTGAGGATTCTTTACTTGACTGGAATGAAGTGGTCCTCTAGACTGCAGCCTGCCTTCATTTTCCGGTATGTGTTCATTTTTGACCACTGGGTAATCTTTAAAACATTCTTACTGATGAACAACTTCATTATTTTTTCATTGTTTTGTAAGATTTCCATGCTCTTTTGGTATTTCTCGCACATGGCTGCTAGCAGTACTATCGTATCTGCCAGATTCACGACGGCTTCTGCATACCTGTACGTTATTTTTCTACTGCGACTGCTCTATCAAGGTTTCTTCAGTTTCGAAGAGTTCGAATGTGGCTTGAAAGATTTTCAACAAGTAACTGAAGCAGAAATCTCACATACGCAGATGACATACCGCGTGCTGAGAACTCGAAGTTACTTTTCGACCGAGGCCTACATTTTTTCTAGGACTCTCTTACAGTAGGACGGATCATTTTCTCACGGAATAAAAACAACTTCATTCAGAATCATCTACTAACCACTTTCCAATCATGCTTCAAATATACTTGAAAGTCCCTGCATTTAGGCGTTCAGCGGAACGTAGGAAAAACGACAAGATCTAATACTAATACCGACACGATTTCCGGCAGTTATAACGGTTGAGCTACTTCATTTATCCAGAAGCGGATAAAAAGCAGAAGAAAGTAGCCCTAATGTAAATTGTGTCCATTCTCTTAAAAATGTTGATATACGTCTGACCATAAGTAGTTGTTCTTTTAACTGATCAGATAATACAACCCATAATGCCGTCAGTGGAACATCCAACTATGCAGCAGCTAGCGGTAAAAATAGTCACAATAATTATATAAAGACCACTCACTGAACGTCGATATATTCAAACCTTGCAAACCACTGCAAGTATGTTTATTAAAACTCGATTCTCCTCAAAATACAAAGGAACTAAAACAAAACCTTCGAAATAAACGTCTGGAACATGTTACACATGCATCAGGTACAAAAAGAAACGCAAACTTTAAACGATTACTCAGTCTCATACGTGCACCCGACAGCCTCCTCGGTCAGGTTCCCATGATGTACACCATGCCATTTAGAAGACGTTATGCACTTCCTCCGACTTCTCTGCCGACAGCGATAAGTATATTAAAAATGATGACAAGGTTATTGATGCAGCTATCTCTCACAACACAATTTTTACCTTAGCTAATCCCAAAAGTATTCATGGAACTACTACATGTGATCTCTTCTCTAGCCTGCTTCGTCATGATAGCTCTCAGTCTCCTAATCTTTCATTCAGTTCCCCTTCTCCAATAAACTTAGTCATCTTAAGACCCTCTATTCCCTGTAAATCCAACCATCGTACTTATTAGTGAAACTTGTTGTAAATCACCCATGTCTATTTATTCACTGCACTTAGATAACTACGTTTTCTTTAAAACCGGTAGACGTCATGGAATAAGAGGTGGTACAATCATCCATATATATTGAAACACTTAAGCGTGAACATTTGTGAAAGAATGTCTTGATAATATAAATGACTACATTTGGATTGCCATAAATTGTGGATTGCAAACTTATCTACAGGTGGGATGCATATACAGACCGTCTCATGCGTATACTAACTTTGACAAATTACTAACAAACATCTTTTTCACTGCTTCTTACCAAATGCATACGTTTCAAGTAGTCGGAGTTGATTTTATTCTGCTGAACTTTAAATAGAATTTCACTTCATTACCAGGTCGATATAACAAGTTAGTTGAAACAATGGGACTTTGTGCATGGATTCATTAAGATCGGGGGCCAATTACGAGGAATAATATACTTGTCTTATTACTTACAATTAACATAGACTCTACCTCAGTGCACGTCAGTCATCGATGTTTTATGCGTGATGCCGGTCGTATTTGGTATTATTCATTCTTTAAACACTATACCATCGAAATGTAAAGCCGAAAAAATGTACCAGAGAGGGAGTTCGATCAACAAACCTGGAAGCACAAGGAAACGTATTCGGTATCTACCATAAAATCCTATTTTATCATAAATAATATTAGCACTGCGCTTCCCCGCGTATACGACAACCTGACGAATTGCCTTGACTGCTGTTCACTATTCCTTGGACATGTGGCTTGTAACGCTAACAGGTACCAGAATACTTTTAAAACATTTAACAGGAAGCTGGGAAAACTGAAACACCGCTACCACAAGCATCACGACGTGCACGCACTTCAAAGTATACTTAACTTGGTCGATAAAAATGATTCATCTAAATGCAAGTATCTTATGACTGTGTAGAATGAAACCCTAGCAGTACAAGCCCAGAGTCACCAATTACTTCGCTTTTCGAATCCCATGTGAAATCGAATTCTCTTGGTGCAACCAAATTCTCCATAGTTAGCAGAAGCGCTGTTAACGACCCTGGTACTATTTGTGGACAGTTCAGCCAGCATTTCTCTCAACGCTACCACACTGAGTCCGAAACCTCCATCAATGCGTTTTCAATGTTGACGTCTAGATGTTTATCTAAATTTGATTCCATATCTACCAATATCAAGCAGTATATAGTTACCTCGAAAAAGTCCTATGATGGTGGACCTGACGGGATTCCTTCATCACTTGTGGAATATGGTAGTAGAGAACTTCCATTGCTTTGTTTAAACTGTTCACCCTAACTATGGATTATGGAGCCTATCCATCGTTATCGAAGATATTTCTTATCACCTCTAGATTCAAAACGGGATCACGTGGTGATATTGCTGACTATGGACCCGTTAACGTGATATCCATGCTCTCAAGGACCATGGAAAAAATATCCACAAACAGCTTCCATCATTCTCACCCTCGGATAGCTTGATTAACCCATCCCAACACGGGTTTACGACTAAACGCACATGCTCCACATCGCAGCTGGAATGTTTTGATCAGATTACCCAGAGAAGTGATGTTGGTCAGTCAGTGATAATTCTGTACTTCGATTTTAGTAAGGCCTTCGAAGGTGTCTAACACAAACTTCTCTTTCTCAAGCTTTCTTCATTTGGCATGCGGAATCCCCTTTTATCTTGGCTCAAATCCTTTTTCGCAGAACGTAGCCAAATCTTCCGCTTTTAACCTTGCCACTCCAAGCCTGCGAATGTAACCAGTGGGGTTATACGAGGAAGTGTGATTGGCCAATCGCTCCCTCTTCTTCTCGTCAACGACTTCTGTTGAATCTTTCAACACGGTGTAACCTTCCTTTTCCCGATGATATAAAAGTGGTTTATTCATTCTCTTCTCGTATCATAGAAAGCTATATTTCAATAGTAGTCCAAGGAGAAATAAACAAGCTATAGGAATGGACTTTCGTGGGATCTGACACTGAACGTTGATAAAAGTGGATTTATACACATTGGCCGTCGCCTTATTATTTTATATATTTATTTAATCACATATGTATTGGTACAATGGACACCGGATACATATGCGCCACATAATATAATGAGAATGGGAGAAGGAAGAAGATGCGTATATATAAAAGAAATAAAAAAAAGTAAAGGAGAAGAGTAATGATGGGGGTGGAACTGAAATCTACAACCAGAAGAGCTCTCTCAGTTAAGAAAGTTATAGCCACTCTTTATGAAGAAAGTAGAAGAAGATTACAGCAGGCTCGCCACTGGCTTCTATTCTGAGCCATATCTGATAACGTCTCTAGACACTGTGTTGCACCATCTCTCGGACCCCAGCCAGGGAGTCGTGAAGGACCAACAGAAGCTAGCCCTTTGCAGCTTTCTTTCATACCACGACACCATGTCATACACTGACCTCCTCTCCGCTTTTTCCAACCAGTCCCAGGGTCGGCAAATAATGCACGACGTGGAAGTCTCTGGGACGACATTCGTAAAACATGTCCAAGCCACCGAAGTCGGTGTTTCAAGATGGTGACACCGATTGAATTATCGTCTCAGCGCCCGAACACACGATGCCGAACCTCTGCATTACTAACATGGTGTTGCCACTGGATGTCAGCAATCCTTCGGAGACAACGATGATCGAACACAGAGAGACGTCTAACATCCTCAACTCGGAGAGGCCAGGTTTCACAAGCATAGAGCAAAACTGCTCTCACCGACGCGTTGTAGATCCGACCTTTTACAGCCAGACTAACATCACGAAGGCGCCAAAGATACTCGTCCTTCGGTTGTTTGACTGTCTTTGCGTCTACTGAGGTTTTGCATCAATCTCATCACTCACGCCACCACCAGCACTTATATAGCTACCTAGATACACGAACTTCTCAACTACTTCAATCTGCTCACCATCTAGGGTGAGTACAGGATGAGAATCCTGCCAGTCTCGTAGGAGTACTTTGCACTTGGAGGGTGCAAAGCACATGCCGTACCTGCGGACACTGATTGCCAACTGATTAAGTGCGGATTGCATGGCTTGGGCATTATCGCACAGTAAGACAATATCAATCGCATACTCAAGGTCGAGAAGTCTTTCTCCAGGCAGCAGATCCACACCGCCATTACTTACATCCATCAGAGCTGTTTCCAGGATGTCGTCGATGGCAAAGTTGAAGAGGAATGGTGAGATTGAGCAACCCTGCCTAACCCCACTGCTCGAATGGAACAAGGGAGAAAGGTGGTTGTATGCCCTCACTCTGCCTGAGGTGTTCGTATGCAGGGCCTTTAAGATGTTAATGAACTTCTCAGGCACACCCTTCTTCAATAGACAATCCCAGAGAACAGTCCTGTCCAACGAATCGAAGGCAGCCCTGATATCAAGAAACACTACGATTGTTGGCCTGCGATAAGTATGACGGTGTTCTAACATTTGGCGGAGGGTGAAGATGTGATCAATGCATCCTCGACCAGAACGAAAACCAGCCTGTTCCTCGCGAGTCAATCGTTCTGGGGTTTTAAACAACCTACAAAGAATGGCAGAAGCCAATAGTTTGGACGCAATCGGAAGTAGACTTATCCCCCGGTAGTTATTGCAGGAACAACGTGAACCCTTTTTAAAGATATGGACGACTATCGACTCATTCCATGATGTTGGAACACTTTCTTCCTCCCAAACCTTTGCAAACAACGCAGTCAGTTCCTTAGCCAGAAGGTCACCACCATCTTTAAAAAGAGCCGGAGGTAAGTCATCTGGGCCAGGTGATTTGTAACGTTTCAAGAGTCGGAGTTCCTTGCGGACTTCCGCCTCGTTTGGTGGATCAGTCGTCACCGGCCATGTAGGGCAGGACAAACTGGTCGATGCTGCCGGAGCAGCAGGCCAATTGAACTGCCCTTCGAAAAATTCCGCCCATCGTCCAAGACGTCGAGAGATGTTAGTGATTGGCATCCCGTCATCCTCGTAGATTGTTTCACTCAAACCAGACTTCCTGCTGCCAGTGGCTCGGATGAGTTGGAAGAGCTTCCGGTAGTTACCAGATGCAGCTGTTGCTTCCATCTCATTAGCACGCTCCGACCACCAGGCTTCTCGGTCCTTACGCAAGCTTTGCAAAATTTCATTACGTAACAGCCTTCACTTGTGGTTATACTCACGGTCACCCGGAGTAGACCGACGGGCTTCCATCAGTTGTAAGGAGCCAGAAGAAACCCAGTGCTTGTAAGCGGGACGTTTCACGAAGCCGCAAGCGGCTTTACTTGCCATTTTCATGGCGTCATGAAGTTGCAACCAATGCTCATCTATACTTTTCGGTGGGATGGTAGCTAGCCTAGAAGCTAGCTCCGCTCGATACTTACTTGCAACAGAAGTTGCAGCCAGTTCACTAACATCGATCCGTTGATGGCTGTCAATCCTTCGGCCACTGAAAAGTAAGGTAAGATTGGCGCAGACCAGGGCATGATCAGACTCCAGATAGGTACTCCAAAAGGAGCGGCAGTCTTGTACACAACCACGTCAGCGGTAGCTGATCGCGATGTGATCAATCTGAGTCCAGGCTTGGGATGCAGAGGGAGGACGCCAAGTGGCACACCGGCGATGACTGTGCTGGAAGTTAGTTCTAGCCAGAAACAGGTTGTGGTCTGTGCACAGTTGCAGCAAACGGTCCCCGTTATCTGTCCTGCGACCAACAAGTCCACATCGGCCACCTAAACGACTCTCTTCTGTGCCTAGACGCCCGACCTGTACATTCAAGTCTCCGGCTAATACTACAATATCTGTCGAACGCGCTTTCTGGAGAAGAACAGTTAGCTGGTGGTAAAACTCATTCTTGATTGCATCCGGACTGCAATCTGTCGGGGCATAGGCGGAGATAACGAAAAGACACCGTTTCTCACGCCGATTTCTTCTCACTTTGATGGAACTTTCTAATCTAACAGCACATAACCGATTGTTAATGGGGATCCAATCGATTAGTGCTGCCTCAGCTCTAGCGCTTAGTGCGACACCAACGCCAGCAAGACCAGACGAGGATGCCACAGGGTCCCCGGATAAGCGCACGTGGAACAAGCTTTTCGAGGCGACAGATGGAGAGCGAATTTGTAGTACTTCATTAGAGTCTTGAATACGGGTCTCGTATGGACAACAAAGGTCAACATTAAGACCTTCCAAAGACATAGCCGCTGCCTTAACCTAAATCTGGCTATACACGAGCACACACTGTAACCTCTCAACACTGTTCGTGACTTGAGTATGAGACATAGCAGCAGTTTGAACTTTTCTGAGCACATTGCATCTCAAGTATCCAAAGCTAGAAAGCTCATTGTATTCGCAATGATAAACCCAATAATATCGAATGGAGATTATTATTATACAAAAAATGTATCTTACCAATTCTTGAATATGGTATTTTAGTTTACAGTAATCGCCGGCATATTGACTTGATTAAAATTGAAGGTGTTCAAAGAAGGTTTACCAAAGCTGTTTGGGGTATTCTGACATCAAAGACTATCACCAAAGATGTCAACAACTCAAACTAGAACCACTCTGGATCAGGCGTATCAAATTAAATCTTATATTTATCTACCGGCTTATAAACGTCAGTTCTTGTTTTTCGGCATCCACTCCTTCGTACTCTATCTTATCACCCCACAACCTACGCCATAAGGAAAATACTCTTGCGAGTTTAAGAACCTACACAGACATACGCCAGAGTTTTTTAGTCATTCTCTACTCGACCGTGTGGAAGATTACCAGTGAGCCACTGTGGCAGTAAGACTATGACCCCATCCAGAAGTTTCCTTGATGATTTTCCTTGCGAACTTGGATGTATCACCAATTAATTATCAATGCGATTGCCAATGATTTATACAAACAAGGTCCGACACATAACTAATTACAGTAGAGCAAAGTGAAACCTTTGAAACGTTGCTCATTTATTTCGTTCTGTTTTCTTTCTTTTCGCCTGAATATCCGGAGTTCGCTAGTGTTCATGTACATGATTATTATTGTTACTATTATCATGATGTTAGGTTTCTCTCTTTTCTTCCCACTCTATCCTTTCCTTCTGAAGAAATTTTATTCCAAAACATCCAATGACTGTAACTAAAACCACATTATTTTATGGTACAACTGAATAAATTCACTTTATCTTCAATAAGTGTATATGACCCATACAAATTGTCATTTGATTATCCTTTGCAATTAATTGAGACTTCCATAGCATCATTCTGCATCACTGTAAATGCTCTTATTCTACAGTCAAATCTCACTGCATTAATCTTTTAATTTCTTATTTGTTTTTTTCTATTTTTATTCATTTGGGAATACATAGGTCATTTGTTCTTATTCTGTTTTCATCAGCACGCTAAATAAATTATTTACACATTTCGCCCACTAAATATCAACGTGATGACCAATGATTTGTACAAACGAGGTCCGACACTTATCTGATTGACTAAAATGAGAAGTGTAATCTTTGAGAAAGTTTTCGTTTTTTATATTTTCTTTCTATTCATCTTATTATCTGAAGTCTGCTTATGTTCGTATTTATGATTGTTATTGTTATTATTATCATGGTTTGTTCCTAGACAAATGAGACACTATTTTCGTATCTGCTTTTTCTCCTATACTTATTATATATCCGAACGTCCAAAGATTATAACTGAAAACACATTATCTAAGGATACACTTAAATAAATTAACTTCTCACACTTAATTTATCCCCACCACACATTCATAACACATTGAATTTGATATTTGACTATCCTTCGCAAGTAAGTGCGACTTCCATAACACCAGTGTAAATTAATATTGAGTAAAAATTTAAACTGATATCAAGTTTTACTCCGTATTCTATTACATAAATTTACATGTATTTACCCGAGTGCACTAAAAAATTCCAAAAAAAATAATAGTTTACTTCAGAGCTCGATATTCATTACACTAATATTATCATGGTTGAACCTTGTCACTAGTTGTTTATTTCTTTTCCGTCTTACTCGTTTCTTTCTAAAGAAATATTATTCTTGAGTAACGGAAGTTTGTGACTAAGACAATATCTTTATTTGTACTTAAATAAATTAAGTTTTCAGACTCATATTATCTTCACTAGGTATATATATGATTCATACATATTGATATTTGATTATCTTTTGCAATTTATTTAGACTTTCATAGCATCACTCCGAACTATTACTGCACAAACACTTATTTTATCATCATATCCTACTGCAATGATACGTTATCTTCTGATTGATTTATTTTCAACCTTTTCTTTCCCCCTTCCTTTTCTTTTTTGTTATTCATTTGGCGATACGTACATGATCGTTTATCCTTGCTCTGTGTTCACAAACACCCTTATTAAGCAATTTATTTATTTCACAATTCCTTCGTTTCTATTCCCTCATTTCCACCTTTACCTTCTTTAAAGTTGACTAAATATTCTTCTCATTTACACAGGACTCGTGTTTTTTTAAAATATGGCAAACGTTACGCTAACAATACTGAAAGTTGCGTATTATGGCACTTCTGAAGAAACACGAAGTGGTTTCTTCACAAAACTTATGTATCCGTAATGTGTTTTTGAATATTAATAATACATTCATATGTGAGAAGTGTTATTCCCCATAATTCTTTGACCCGTATGCCTCACAAAGTATCGACCTTAGTAACTTACCACAGCAAAGACTTTAATTATTGTAACAATTCGATCTTGCCTGTAAATTGTCATGCATCATGCAACAAACGATTATTTGAGAATAAATTAATACTATGACTTTAAGTATTGTTTTTACCCTAAGGTATTAAAATCTTTTTCTAACTACTGAAGTCGGATATTTTACAGTTGTTAGGTACAGTCAAATAGACTGTAATGACATTCGTGGAAACCAACAACTTGTTAAACAGTGAACAATATGGTTTCAGAAAAGGTTTATCTTGCACGGCAAACCTCCTTATATCAAGGGAGGAATGGATAGAGGCTCTAAACAATGAAAAATCAGTGGATGTTTTCTACATAGATTCAGGAAAGCATTTGATAAGGTGCCGACAAATAGACTGATATTGAAGCTGGAAGATCTAGGCATTGCTCGACCTTTCCCAAAATTGCGTAAGGATTTCCTAGTAGGTCGTAGACAGATAGTAGGAGTAATTTAGAAGTGCTTTACCTGGGGACCAGTACTTAGTGGAGTATCCCAAGGTTTTGTTCTAGGTCCTTTACTTTTTTATACTGTATGTAAATGAACTCCCCAATGTTACTATACGCTGATGATGTAAAAGTCGGGCGAGAAATAACAGGAGACGCAGATGCATCCGCACTTCAGGCAGACTTGAATATTGTGATTCGCTGGTCCGAATAGCGGCTGATGTCTATCAACGCGGCAAAGTGAGTGCACATTGAGGATACAAAGGTAAATAGTAGCAACATTGGGGAAGTGCTAGTATCCGTTGTCCGGTCTCACAAGGGTCTTGGGGTGACAGTGAGTCATGATCTTAGGACCATGGCCTACTGCCGTGAGGTTACAGCTAAGGAGTTTAGAACCCCACGGACTTTAGGACGGAAACTTATCGAGTCAGATATTCCAAATTAAAATATGACTCATGAATCAAAAAAAAAAATCCAACATGATAGACTTCCTCTACATGATTGTCACACAGAAGTAAAATGAAATAAAAAAGGATTACCTTTATTGGATGTAATTCAACACCATAAAATGATAATTTCTTCACATTCTTTAAAAATGATATTTCTGCATCTTTTTGAGGCATACCCCTGAAAACATTATGAAAATGTTATTAATGATTGTAACAGAAAACTCATAGAAGGATCTCAATGATGAAACTATTAGCATCGAGGAAATGAAAAGAAAAACCCACTGAATCCAATTGACATCATAGAAATACGCACCAAAGAAAATCTTGATCGCATCGGAATACTA
>NC_031502.1:17471587-17529618 GCF_000237925.1 Schistosoma mansoni | reverse complement strand
TATATCCTCTCCTTTTCTTCCCACTAGATCGGTACACCCCAGAGGACATAGCAGGCAAGTAGAAAAGCCAAGAACGAATAAAATACCTTTTGAATACAGGCTTTCACACAGTCATCAATTCTTGGAACCTGCTACCCGAAGCAATGGTATCCGCCCCTTCAATTGATTCATTCAAGAGAAGGCCAGATATCCACAGGAGCATACTAGTAAAGAAATAACATGGGTCGTAGGCCTTCTGTCCTTACTAGACAAATCTGAATCTCTCATGTAACTACTAAACGAACAAAAAGTGTACTGTACAACGCAATATGTTTACATGACATCATATGATGTAACATCACTAGATTCAATCATTTTATCCTACAGGTTTCAGAGGTCTGAACTATCTGCTTCTAGTTTCGAACCCAAGATTGTGTTAACCCAAGGTTTGCGTTATTCCCATTTGCTGCCGCTTGCTTTCGCTATTAAATGTAAGTGCATTGCGCTAGCTTAAAGAGCTCTTGACACACTTTTTTTCTTTTCTTGTTACAGGCGCCACACTTTTTGAATGCTGAGCACACCAAGTACCTTTTAGCTAGACGCGAACCTCTACAAGGTTACTAGTTTCAGAGCGCGCGGATCAGATTAGTAGCACTAAAGGGTCAAATGTAAGCTTGTTTGTCTCAGTTTACTTGAATGTATGCAGCTAAAATGTCTAAAGCTTACTATGTTATGGAAAGTTTGCGTTTAGTCACCCGGGATTTATTTTTGTCAGTTCAATACTTATTTTGGATTATAATCACTACAGTATACTGTTGTGAACATAAGTATTTATCCTTCAGAAATCAATTCAACGGAAACTACACCATATACTTTATGCCTCTGTCTGTTGTGTCTGGAATTTGTCTATATCAGCGCTAGCGATTTTACGTAGTAAAGTATCTCAAAGATACTGTTTCAATGTATTACGTGGGGAGATTAAATTATGCTCCACTTACGGACTAATCAGGTTCAGACTAATGAATAGTAAAGAGATACTCCTCACCACTAGTAGTATGTTCAGCAATTTCGGTGAAAACTATGAATTACATGCATGTCTTTATACTAGTCCGAAACACTTTAGTGTGTAAATTTAGTATCGGAATCATGTTTGCAGTGTGTAAAGGTACGTGCGGTAAATATACATTTTGTCAGAGTTTATAATAACTCAGGCAGTTGACTGGAGATTATTGGCTTGCTCCAAGATAACTATTAGACAAAGAAACTCTATCTGTAACTACCGCAAGAGTGCTTACAAGTGTTAGTGGCATAACTAATGTACAATACTGTCAGTTCTGAAAAGACGTGTGCTAGAAAACTGCTGTCTGTGAGCGGTATAAGAAGAGTTGTGTAAACGTAATGAGTAGTGAGCAGCACATCTTTATTAATCTACCATGACCATGAAGTCGCTATTTCAAAATCGTTCAACCAATAGTACAGAACTCAGGACCTGGGACGCACTTGCGTCGGTTTAAGTTGGCACATATCAAGAAATCAAGGGGGAATCGCCAAAATTAATCCTAAATCATTTGAAGTATTGACAGTAGTACGACCTGATAGTATAAGAAGATTTAAGCTCGTGGAATTAAAAAGTGTAAGATGGTTTTAAAGCTCAGGAGGACAGGAATTGAATGCACTTGCACAATTACCGACAATTCTGAGCTGCCACTCAGAGTCTCACTAACTGTGAAAATCCTTCTGACCACAACCAGACAGTCCGAACCTATCAGCACGGCTTAGCTTAATGGTCAGTGACTTTGTGAATTGGTACCACATTTTGGTTTGGCTGCTCTTAACTTTCTCCCGACCTACCCCCAAATCAGCAAGCATCGTGCGTCAAGGTAGGATTTGACTGAGCATTTATAACACGTCCCAATCACCTCAGTCGATGAGGACTCACCACCTCGTCGGTGGATTTACCATCCTTATCTATACCCTGCATCTAACCTCAATATTGCTCACTCGGTGGTCCAAACATACACGAGCAGTGCTCCAAAGGCATATATATTTATTTACTTATAAGCTACAGATATACTCTGTCTTTAAAGGCCCTATTCCGCAACCATACCGAAGAGCAGAGCAAACTGCTGCATAGTATTCGTGTGTCTTCGTTAGGAGACAAACGCCACGTAACACAGGTTAGTAAAAATCAAGTGGGCCTTCCGAATACTTTCCCATATCTTGCCAGACACGCGCCAGGACTGATGAGACTTCCCAGATGACTACAGCAGTTGACACGTTCAATTACTACCCTCAAATCTGATTAGTCTGTTTACATAGTGTAGTATAATCTAACCAATGTCTATGTTTTTTTCTTCAGCCACCAATATATCAAATCACTTGGTTTCCCCATTGATTTTCCCTCGGTTTTTATGTAAAGTTTTACAACTTAGGCAGTTTAACATTTGTATCTGGTACTACATTCTTTTGAACTAACTGATAAAAATTGCAACCGGTTAGGGGATAGGACTTAGTTTTTAACTGTTGAAACTTAGATTCGAACTCCACTCTACCTTATTCGTTTTCTCAGTCGATTAGTGTCACTAACCCTCACACAAAACGGGTACATGGACGTTTACCTACTTTCCGAGTCGTAAGAAACTTCGAAAATTTTTGTAATTGAAGTACCTTTTGTTTTTTCTACTAATTTAGTGTTCGTGCTTGGGTGTTTATTCACTTTCAATATTTGTCGTTGAAATTCAGTGTTGCTACTGATATAATGGATATGCTATTTGGTCGTGCGGTGTAATTTTAAGTGTTCTCTAGCATCACATGGATCGTAACATGCCGACAGTTTATGCGCGTCTAACAATGGGAAAAACCATATATGAAATGGTAAAACATCAAATTACCATAGGTCGGAGTTCAGCCGTGTACCCCGTTGACATTGATATAGGCTGTTCTTCTTATGTTTCTCGTCAACATTTAGAAATCATCTGGAAGACTGACTGCCTGAAACTAAAGTGCAAAGGCAAGAATGGAATTTTTATTGACCAAATTTTTCAACCGTACAGTTCCCAGTTTCTGTCCATCCCGCCAAGGTAAGTGTTTGTAAGTAGACTAATGGGTTTTCATTGTTTTGATTTTTATTCGAAGTGAGAGCCACTTAAATATCTTCAAATCATATATTGTGTTGGCAGTAAACAGTGTCTCCACGTTCATGGTTCCCATCTTAAGCTCATCTAACTCGATTCATTGATAACATATGACATTCCGGGTATATAGAGATGCCAAAATATGGCGCTTCTGAATGACTACTACTCACCTATGTGAAGAACTTAGCAGCCTTATTCTAATCCATGTGTGATAATGATTTCCAGGGTATTCGTGATGGAACAACACGAACGAACAACATTTTTTGATTTAGATCGTCACCAGGCTTTACTCTACTATGCATGAATATTTATAGGGGTATATGAAAATATTAGACCAATCAAAGCAACATAGGAAGTAGATCAAACTTATGGGTGAATAGACTAAAGTAATAATCACACAAGTATCAAAATGGCGTGAAAAACCTGTGTAAATAATCAGGTAGTGAAGAACGGCATTTATTTATTTATCTGAATACACAAATATTGGTACAAAGGGACAATCACAGAGGGATTAGTTTGACTAATATAGTGTCTAAAATATTAGCTTCAATAATACTTCGACGTCTAACCAAAGCTCGTGAAGAGCAGACTAGAAAAAACCAAGCTGGTTTTTTTAACCTGGACGTGGTTACATAGACCAGATATTCACTCTACGTCAGGTCCTAGAACATAGACACACGTTCAGACGCCCCACAATCGTAGTATTTCTCGACCTTAAGACGGCATTTGACTCCGTTGATTGTGAGGTTCTGTGGCAATGCTTATCCCTGAAAGGAGTACCAAAGAAGTACATTAACCTTATAAAGGCTCTTTACTCGAACACAACTGGTCGAGTTAGAGCCTATGGCGAACTGTCATCAGAATTGATTACCTCAAGTGGTGTCCGACAAGACTGTCCACTCTCGCCATTCTTGTTTAACTTTATCGTAGACGTGCTTTTAGAAATAACACCTTCCTCATCCAAATTCAAAAGGGTTGAACTTCCACCAGGAGACTCACTTGTTGACTTAGAATACGCCGATGACAAAGTTCTATTTGGTGAAGACGCTGACAAAATGCAGTCTTCTGACCACTATAAGCAACTATGCAGGCATGTTCGGGATGCGATTTTCCACCTCAAAGTCCGAATATTACTTGAGGATTGGGTTGCATCGACACCTGGACTAATGATAGGGAGTGAGGTAGTTGAGCGTGTTGACAGCTTCACTTATCTTTGGAGTCTCATCAGCCCTTGTGGTCTGGTGTGTGACAAAATCTCAACACGGATAAAGAAGGCTCGTCTAGCTTTTACCAACTTGAGTCATTAATGGCGTAGGCGAGATATCCATCTAGCAACCAAAGGACAGGTTTCCTGTGCAGCAGTTCGTTCCGTCCTACTTTATGGCCGTGAAACATGGCCGGTAAGAGTAGAAGATATTCGTAGGCTGCTAGTATTCGATCATAGATGTCTTCGAAGCATTGCTCGTATATCCTAGGACCACTGGGTAAGTAATGCAGTCGTTAGGAAACGGGTACTAGGTAAGAATGGCAAATCGACTGATGATGTAGTGAAACTTCATCAGTTGAAATGGCTGGGACACGTGTTACGTATGCCCAACCACCGACTGCCCCGACGTGCAATGTTTTGTGGTGTGGGAGTAGGTTGAAAGAAAGCTAGAGGCGGCCAGACCAAAACGTGGCACAAGTCCATGAAGTCACTGACGATTGGACTGAGCCATGTTGGTAGGTGTAGACTACCTGGTTGGGATCCGCGAGATGATAGCAATCGATGGTTAGAGACCTTGAATGACATGACTCAAAATCGTTAGCAATGGCGAAGGTGCATCCACTCTTTGTGTTCTCCCAAATTCTAATTTTCTGAATTCCTCATGTCCCTATCCTTTTTCTCTTTCTAAATTTATTTCACTGTACTATACTCCTTCAATAACATCTTCAAACCCTAATCTTTCACATAATGCTTATACTCTTACCACCTCTACCACTATGGGATTTGAATCGACAACTGCATCTCTGTGCTAATGTGGTATGGTAACTCGAACTGATGTATGTACGTACGAAGTTCTACGTTGTGATTGACTGACTGACTTATAAAGGGACAACAAATACATATGCACTTCACAATAACAATAGAAATGTGAAGAGATAGAGAATGTAAAGTGCGTATAAGAAAAAGGAGAACAATAACGAACAGAAATTAGTGTATGGGAGTAAAATAATAATAATGGGAGACAGTTTAGTTAGCAAAAGTACAACCAGAAAGAATTCTTTCAGTCAAAGAAGTTACGTTCATTTTTTATGACAAAAAATAAAAGAAAGTTAAAGCAGGATCGCCACTGGTTTCTATTCTGAGCCATATCTGATAATATCTCTAGCCACTGTGTTGCATCATCTCTCGGACCCCAGCCAGGGAGTAGTGAAGGACCAACAGAAGCTAGTCCTGTATAACTTTCTTTCGTACCACAACACCATGCCATAAACTGACTACCTCTCTGCTTTTTCCAACCAGTCCCAGCGTCGGGAAATAATACACAACGTGGAATTTTCTACAACGGTATCCGTATACATGTCCAAGGCACCGAAGTCAATGTTTTAAGGTGGTGACCAACTAATATAAAATATAGAAAAACCCGTAATATTGTTTAAGACATATCAGGCCAAGGAAAGGACAGAAGTTTCGCCAGTTTCTTGACGTAAAGGAAAATTATGAGTTCGGATGCCTATAGTTTCTGTTGTATTTAGAACACGGGGTCAAACCCCGTTAGTAAACGACGAAGGTACACGAAAAGGTCACTCAAAATGATTCAGTTTTATCTATCATATGACCATTGTCAACTAAATGTGTTAAAATGCAGCTACGTGTCGTCTTCGTATGCCTCTTTCCAAATATGTCTAGTAGTATGCCCAATATTAGTTATTTGAAATGGAGCAGCTAAATTTTTGTATTTATATCGAAGAGGGAAACTCAGGTAACTTATCTTTCGCTTGAGCAGACATCACTGTTCAAAGTAAGACTAGCTGCATAAAATGTTCTATTAACTGCCCTCACAAATATATTATGCAGGACATCGCCAGATACATCCCTGTTGAATTGTAGTCTTAAGAACAGGAGTTTCTTACGAGCGGTCCAACTTATGTATCCCTGCATACGTGTAATTAAAAAAAAAACAACCTATTCCTGTCAGTATTTTATTACTGAGCCCCAACTCCTTGATGGTATCCTCTGAGGACATCTGTTTTTCTTTGCTCGCAGGGCATCTGACCGAATTTCTTTATAGCTGATGGATGTAAAACTATGGGAATATGTGTCTACGAAGTCGTTTCTTCTTAATGGTAATACTGATCGAACTACTGTTACTGCAACTGAACATACGTTCCCTAACCTCAGTAATACTTAAATGTTGTTGCCAACAAATGTAAGTAGTCTTTTGAGGTCAGCAATAACCGAACACAGTGAGTCCAAATATTCTCCGCTAGGAATACCCAGGTTTCATAAATATGGAGCGAAACATCTCTCTCCTATATATTGTAAACCCGCTATTTTACAACAACATTAACGTCAGAAGGACGATAAAAATGACCCAGATTGGGATTAACCGCTCTAGCTCCCACTATACGTAGATTAATCTCATCTATCAAGCCAGTACCATCACTTGCAACCCAGATGCGCAGACTCCTCAACTATTTCTCCCAAATACCCTGGTACGGCCGAGAGTGGGGAGGGGCCACCCTTTCCATCTCGAAATGCTCTCACACGGCCACGCGTATATAGCCTCTGCCAGGGAAGTCCTACTCACTGCCTTCTCGTGGCGGGGGTGTTGTTTACAAAATTGAGAGGACGTAAAGCGAATGTCCGGCGCTTTAACCGGGCTGGTGGACACGGCGAGTCCACCTAGGGGAGTTGGAAAACCCTGATTCTAAACCAATGGTGCACATGGGCTCCAGGATCCTGATGGAACGAATGGCGTATGAACCAAGTGTTAGTCATCGGCTACCACGGGACTGCATCTCCTAACGTTGCTCCATTAAGTTATGGATTAGACCTGTAGGTCAAAGGCTCCGGGTGTGGCCTCCTAAGAAAACCAGCTGTTTCGGTTTGGGCACCCGGGCAGTATCACAGCCCTCGCACAAATCGATCGATAAAGTGTGGCGCATATATATTTGGTGCCTCCTTGTATTAGTGTTGATGTGTTTTAAGAAATAAATAAAAAGACCTAAGCAAAATCTGGACTGCTCTTCACGAGGCAGTCTTTCTAAAGTTCTTGAGTTTGCAAAGTGCGACGAAAGCCAATAGCATAAGAGCAGCTAGAGCACACTTGCACCCCAATAATTTTTACATAAATTACTTAGGCCATTTGTAGAAATGGAAGCAACAATCGCTTTATTCTAGTACTATAGAACATACTATTAACCATATCCTTCAAAACACCCTAGTCAGTACTTTGGCTGTAACTACGAGATCATCCTTATAAATAACTGTAGGAAGTCCGTCTGGGTCTAGTTACTTTTGATGTTCAGAAGTTTAAGTTCCTTATGGAACCCTCTTCGTCGGATGAATCGCTAGTCACAGGCGATGGAGTACAGGATAGCCTAATAGATGTCACTGACAAAAGGGGTCAAAATAACTCACTCAATGTGTTCTGCCTAGCATTCGAGTTGCCTTTGTAGGTTATTAATTAGCATGCAATCAACTTCATGAACAGTTTCACTGACACTACACTTACCACCAGTAGCTCGAATGAATTAAAACGGTTTCCGGGGGTTACAAAATTCAGATGCATCTTCCGACACGTTAGCACTCTCCGGTCACCATCTTTGTAGTACTTCACTAGGATCTTGAATACAGATATCAGATATAAAGTATACACCTATACCTTTGCCCTCCAAAAGGTTAGGCAAAATCATCTGTCGTCCTATGTGGATCAGAGTGAAAACATTGAAAACTATCCAGGGACAAGGATTCGATACCCTATAGACAGCCTAGAGCTTATACTACTGACAAGCTGCTAAGTGGGTTCAAGCTAAAACTTAGTGTAATAAAATTAATAAGCGACATGAAATTTAAGTAAAGTATAAAGTTAACGTGTAATAAAGTAAATGTATTCTGTATTAGGTTCTAATGTACAAGAGAGTGAAACAATGCCAGGAGATCCAGTCGATTGGTAGCTTGTAATCAAAATGGATGTGGACCCCATCCGTTTTCTTAGGATCGTTGACCTCATGTTCCCCATCTCAAGGGAGAGAGGTGACTCCACCCTTGATCGTACCAGGGTACTCGGCGGTTATTTGAAGCTAACTCACCTAGTTGTATAAATACTTATACGAGGGATAGTTTCAAATAATCAAGACTGAAGAAAGTTTTCATCATTCTTAATCCTATTTTAGACTCTCGTTGATGTCCTTTTTAGGTAGCAAATTTCTTCCCTTATTTCTCACAAATGATAATCCACCTAGCGTACTTAGATTACACAGAAAGTAGTTTTATTAGATGAGAGGTCAAAGTTATCAGTATCCTGAACAAAAATGTGAGTTTATATTACATTTAAACTGGGATGTGTACTAACACTAACCTTGCATATATTCATAATATATTTCGTTTTTATTTCATTTCTTGGAAGCTGCGTTCTTCGATTTCCAAGCACATCTATTTGCATCCAAATAGAACAATGTTTCATGTCTTATGAAAAGAGTAGTAGTTGTGCAGACTACGTATCTTCCTTTGAACTGGATTCATACGGGTCTAGAAATAGTTGTTCACCTGTAAATAGTGATAATCAAGCTTCTCCAAGGATTAGTTCAAAGACCTTCAATTTTATTGGACCCTCGGAAAACTTAAACACAACGACCAGTCGCACTCGTCGCAAACAAGCACTGATACCAGCCTGTAGAACGACTTACGGCAACGTTCACTATTCTAATGTGCAAAAGAACACACCTAGTGATGCATCTTCTTGTGAACTAAAGAATACCTCGGATACGTAAGTAATTTCCTACCTTTCGCCAAATAATCGAAATTCTGAGTATAAATAATGATAAGTAGTAAAGTATAGTGTTACTTCACACACCGCTTTCTAGTCAGTTTCATACTTTCTGGAATGCTCTGAAATCTGAGACATTTACACATTCAAAAGTGTGTTTGCAACAATTTGACGAATATTAATATCATTTTAGTTGTTAGTATTCTCATAATATAAACTGAAATACCTTGTGTTATATCTTCGACCATGAACTACGATTAAATTTGATATCACAAACAGATTTCTGCTAGAGGTATGTTGATTATAACTGAATGACTGACTTCAAAAACTGGGTGACTATTGGAACTGACAAAGCTATAGTAGGCAAAGTGACTCGTTACTTAATTACACCTGTCACCCGCCGTGGAGCATAAGCATCCGACCAGTATCCCCCAATATCCTATCCATCTTCAGAGTCTTTTCCTAATTTCCTCTTCAGTTGGAAGCAGGTTTATCCTGTCACAGTAGGTTGTTGCTGATGTTATCCGACCAACGGATATTGAGTATCTTGCGTAGACAACTATTTACAAATACGTGTACCTTTCTGATGGTGGTTCTGATAATTTTCCAAGTTTCAGCTACGTACACTATAACTAACTGTCTTGACGTTCGTATTAGAAATTCTAACTTTGGTGTTGTTTGACAGTTGTTTTGAGTTCCATGTGTTCTTCGGTCATAGGAATGCTCCGCTTGCTTTGCCAATCCATGCCTTCATATCTGCATCATATCCCCTTTGTTTATCAATGACGCTACCAGGTATGTTAAAAGCTTCCCCATCTTCCAGAGTTTATACATCAAGTGAGATTGGGTTGGTATTCTCTGTGTTGTGTTTGAAGATCTTACTTTCTTCCTTGTGTATGTTGAGGCCTACTGATGCAAAGACTGCTGCTAAACTGGCTGTCTTCACCTGCATTTGTTGCTGTGTACGGTATAGAAGATTTAAGTGATCCACGAAGTCCAGATTGTTTAGTTGCGTCCGGGGTTTCTGTGCTTTCCCTCAGATGTAGAGGTCTTCATAATCCGGTCAACCACCAGAAGAAAGAGAAAAGGCAATAGCAAGCAAGCAGCCTTGTCTGACATCGATCTTCACTTGCAATGAATCTGTGAGTTGTCCTTCATGGATCACTTTGTAGTGTAGTCAGTCGTAAGAATTCCGTATAGTGGTGACTATCTTGTGGAGTACACCATAATGTCAAAGAGGGTTGCATAGCATTCTCCTATCGGTGCTGTTAAACTTTTTCTCATGGTCAGGGAAGTTGGTGTATAGTGGCGAGTTCCGTCCAAGTGATTGTTCAACAATGGTCCATAGTGTCGCGATTTAGTCGGTACACGGTCGATTCTTACGAATTCAGCCTGTTGATCTGGAAGTTGGGGATTCACTGAGTCTTTCATCTGGTTCAACAACACTCTGTTGAAAACGTTTCCTGGTACTGATGGTAGTGTGATGCCTCTGAAGTTCCCACACTTGTTCAGATCTCCTTTATTTTGTATCTTGATACGGTATCCTTCTCTCCGGTCTGTCGGCACTTGTTCTTACTCCCAAATCTTCCTGAATAGAACGTGGAGCATATTTACGGTTGCTTCTATGTCCGACTTCAGTGCTTCAAGTGGTATACTGTCAAATCCTGCTGCTTTCCTACTCTTGATTTGTCTGACGGTCATCCTAATTTCTTCGATCGTTGCTGAGGTGACATCTGTAGGAAGGTCTGTGTGTGATGCTTCGATGTCCGGTGGGTTCAGTGGGGCTGGCCTATTTAAGAGTTCCTCGAAGTATTCTACCTATCTGTCCCTGAACCTTAGTGATTATCTTGCCCTTTTTGTCCTTGATCGGTCTCTCTGTTTTACTATAGTTCCCTGACGGTTTCTTCGTTGTGTCATATAGTTGTTTTATATTTCCTCTCGTAGCTCCTAACACGTTAAACTTGGTGCTTCTTTGACCTCTTTCCAGTTGTCCTCTATAGTAGTTTCTTCCTCTTTCAGTAGATCCGGTAAGGCTTTGAACCTGTTGTTGAGAGTTATCTTGAACTGGTTGAGCTTGTCAGTATCTCGAGGGAAAGCTTTATTAAACCTTTATAGTGCTGTTTCCCCAGTTGTCCAGTGTTTCTTTAGCTTCAGTTTCATCTTGGCCACAACCAGGTGGTGATCTGAAGCCATGTCAGCTACCCTCCTGATTCTCACGTCTTCCACGGACCTTCTGAATTTTTTAGTGATGCAAATATGATCGATCTGATTCTCTGTAGTGTGATCCGGTGAGTCCTATGTAGGTTTGCGTATGTGTTTGTAGGGGAATATTGTGCCACCTATGACTATTTTCTTGAACGCACATAAATGTGCTAATCTGTCACCATTTTCGTTCTTCTCTCCTTGTTCATGTCGTTTTGAAAGATGCTTTGATAGTCCTGGGTCCATGAGATCCCAATCCTATAAGTGCTCTTCATGCTTCTTAGGATAGCATCAGATCGATTCCCTGAGTGTGTGGGGCATTTTTTTTCTAATGACCAGAATACAGCAACATCTGTCGCGAAGCTAATCTTTTCTGTCCAGTTTGGGTCAGATGGGTTTCACTTATTCCAAGCACTTCTGGGTTGTACCTTTTCATTCCTGAATCTGCTTGAACGGTTCTCCCGGTCTCCCATATTGTGGGGGTGATTCCATGTACTTATGTTCATTGTTGTTCTGCTTGTCAGAAGAGGCGTCGTCCTCGCGACTTCCGAGGAGTACCAGCTTCCCTCATTAGGGCAGATTTTATGTCGATTCAGTAGTTTTTGATTGTTACAGCTCTTTAGAAAGGCTGTTGACCCAATGCCCGACGCTTCTGCTTTCTCCGGGTTTGGAAGCAGCAGTGAACCTGGAGGAGCTACAGGTGAAGTTGATTTCAGGGTTGTCAAAGATAACTCGTGCTGAAGATCACTGTCTTTTTTTCGAATATGGACAAGTTTAAGAAGGTCGATCCCTCGGATACTGTTCAAGAAAGGTACATGATATATAGCGTTTGACACTATCCTGTTTACCCTAGAAATATGTTGTATATCTGAAATAAACTGTGGGATAAAGTTCAGTTGTTTGGACTCTCAATGAGACTATTTTTCTGATGACGAGCCTAATATATGAGAGATTTATGATCAGTTAGCAGAGTGAATTCTTGGCGTGCTACAGAGTGTTTTTCAAGCCGTATAGAACAAAACATAGGTGTGATTGAACATGATATGCTTGTGTTATCACTTCTCAGGGATATTGGATACTGAAGTTGCTACCAGTAATGTGGCTTTTCAAAAACCGGACAGAATTTCACTGCTTGGATAGAAAATAAGCGTTAGCTCAAAATTACTATGGTGCCACAATATAATTGACTAACCGAAATTCAGTCAGTCAGTCAACCATAACGTTGGACCACGCACGTATATGCATCGGTCCAAGTTGCCACACCTCATTAGAACAACAAGATCAACACCAATTTAATAGGAGCAGTTATTTCATTGGTAATAAATTGTTGAAACGGAAATGGCATATAAGAATACAATACAGGGAGAAGGAGTAAGTTCTTGGAAAAAGATATATAGCAATTTAAATCTCACAGTTTAAGGGAAAACAAAGAGTGTATGCACCTTCGCCATTGTGATCGATTCTGAGCCATGTCACCCGTAGTCTCTACACACTAATGCAGATCAGACAACAGATGGGGCTGGCTTTGTCTTTAGAAAGTCTTAATGTTGATGTTTGTTGTATCCGAGACCCGTATTCAAGACTCTAATGAAGTACTACAAATTCACTCTCCATCTGTCGCCTCGAAAAGCTTGTTTCACGTGCGCTTATCCGGGGACCCTGTGGCATCCTCGTCTGGTCTTGCTGGCGTTGGTGTCGCACTAAGCGCTAGAGCTGAGGCACCACTAATCGATTGGATCCCCATTAACAATCGGTTATGTGCTGTTAGATTAGAAAGTTCCATCAAAGTGAGAAGAAATCGGCGTGAGAAACGGTGTCTTTTCGTCATCTCCGCCTATGCCCCGACAGATTGCAGTCCGGATGCAATCAAGAATGAGTTTTACCACCAGCTAACTGTTCTTCTCCAGAAAGCGCGTTCGACAGATATTGTAGTATTAGCCGGAGACTTGAATGTACAGGTCGGGCGTCTAGGCACAGAAGAGAGTCGTTTAGGTGGCCGATGTGGACTTGTTGGTCGCAGGACAGATAACGGGGACCGTTTGCTGCAACTGTGCACAGACCACAACCTGTTTCTGGCTAGAACTAACTTCCAGCACAGTCATCGCCGGTGTGCCACTTGGCGTCCTCCGTCTGCATCCCAAGCCTGGACTCAGATTGATCACATCGCGATCAGCTACCGCTGACGTGGTTGTGTACAAGACTGCCGCTCCTTTTGGAGTACCTATCTGGAGTCTGATCATGCCCTGGTCTGCGCCAATCTTACCTTACTTTTCAGTGGCCGAAGGATTGACAGCCATCAACGGATTGGTGTTAGTAAACTGGCTACAACTTCTGTTGCAAATAAGTATCGAGCCGAGCTAGCTATCATCCCACCGAAAAGTAAAGGTGAGCATTGGTTGCAACTTCATGACGCCATGAAAATGGCAAGTAAAGCCGCTTGCGGCTTCGTGAAACGTCCCGCTTATAAGCACTGGGTTGCTTCTGGCTTCTCTCTGTGTTCGATCATCGTTGTCTCCGAAGGATTGCTGACATCCAGTGGCAACACTATGTTAGTAATGCAGAGGTTCGGCATCGTGTGTTCGGGCGCTGAGACGATAATTCAATTGGTGTCACCATCTTGAAACACCGACTTCAGTGGCTTGGACATGTTTTACGAATGTCGTCCCAGAGAATTCCTCGTCGTGCATTATTTGCCGACTCTGGGACTGGTTGGAAAAAGCGGAGAGGAGGTCAGTGTATGACATGGTGTCGTGGTATGAAAGAAAGCTGCAAAGGGCTAGCTTCTGTTGGTCCTTCACGACTCCCTGGCTGGGGTCCGAGAGATGGTGCAACACAGTGGCTAGAGACGTTATCAGATATGGCTCAGAATAGAAGCCAGTGGCGAGCCTGCTGTAACCTTCTTTTACTTTCTTCATAAAGAGTGGTTATAACTTCCTTAACTGAGAGAGTTCTTCTGGTTGTATATTTCAGTTCCCCCCATCATTACTCTTCTCTTTTTTTCCTTCTTTCATATATACGCATCTTCCCCCTTTCTCCTCCTATTCTGATTATTTTGTGTGGCGCATATGTATCCGGTGCCCTTTGTACCAATATGTATGTGATTAAATAAATAAATAAACCATTGGTTACGATAGTCACACGGACCCCAATCAAGTAGTCTGCATCTACCAACATGGCTCAGGCTAGAAGTTAGTGACTTCAAGCTCTGATGCCACATTTGGGTTTGACCACCCCTAACTCTCTTCCAACCATCGCCAATACTAGTGAGCATAGCGCGTCGTGGTAATCGGTGTTCAGGCATCCGTAACACGTGACCCAACCATCTCAGTCGGTTTAGATTTACAACCTAATCAACTGATTTACCATCATTCCCTTATACCCTGCGTCTAACCTTACTATTACTAAATCGGTGACCCCACCAGTTGCGAGCAATATTTCTAAGACATCTGTGGTCAAATACTAGTAACTTACGAGTATCTTCTACCCTTAATGCAACGTTTCATAGCCGTAAAGTAAAACAGAACGAACTGCTGCGCAGTATACTTGTTCCTTAGTTGATAGACGGATATCTCTTCTTCGTCATAGGTGACGTGAGTTGGCAAAAGCCAAACGAGCTTTTTAAACCCGTGCTGAGATTTCGTCAGACACCAACCCATTAGGGCTGATCAGACTTCCAAGATAAGTGAAGTTGTCGACGCGTTCGACTACTTCACTCCCTATCCTTAGTTCAGGTGTTGAAGTAGGCCAGTCCTGGAGTAACAATTTACATTTGGATGGGGAGAAACGCATGCCGAACATCCTGGCATTATTACTCAGTTCTAACAGAAGACTGCATTTTGCCAGCGTCTTCACCAAACAGAACTATATCATTTGCGTATTCTAAGTCGATAAGTGGACCTCCTGGTTGGAGGTCAATTCTTGAAAATTCAATCGACGAGAGTGTTATTTCCAGCAATAGATCTATAATGAAGTTAAACAAAAATTGGGACAGTGGACAGCCTTGTCGGACACCACTTGAGGTTGTAAAATCAGATGACAGTTCGCTATAAGCTCTGACTCGACTGGTAGTGTCCCAGTAAAAAGCCTTCACGAGGTTTATATACTTCTGAGGTACTCCTTTCAATGACAGACACTGCCACAGAGCCTCTCGGTTTACAGAGTCAAATGCTGCTTTCAAGTCAAGAAAAACTATCATCGTCGGACGCCGATAAGCATATCTGTGCTCTCAAACCTGACGAATGGTTAATATGTGGTCGATACAGCTACAACCATGTCTGAATCCAGCCTGATTTTCTCGTGTTTGCAGTTCACGAGTCCTAGTTAGGCGCCTGATAGTTATTGAGGCTAGCAGTTTAGATGATATATTAGTCAAACTAATCCCTCTTTGATTGTCACAGGATGACTTTGACCCCTTCTTATATATTGGGACGACCAGTGATTGTATCCAGTCAGATGAGATTACGTCCAACTCCCACATTTTAGCTAAAATATTAGTCAATCTAATCGCTAAAACGGGACCCCCATCCTTAAAGACATTTGGTTCAGCTGCTCTTCCTCGTTTCAGATTAGCTATAGCCTTTTGAACTGCAGCTAGAGTCGGAGGACCTACTTCAGTGTTCTATTCATGCTGTTTGGGAATGGTGGGTAGTTGTAGAGTAGCTGAAGGCCAACTGAACTGCTCCCATAAGTGTTCCGCCCATCGTTTTAAAGTCTGAGCTGAGAGCAGATAAGAGTTTCGTCCTTTTTGGCGATTGTCTCACACTTGAATTTTTAATTCCGGTTTCTCCCATTATTCTGAGGAACGATTGTTCCAGCCAGTATAGCTCGATTAGTTCATCACGATAGGCAAGCCCGACCACCACGTCAAGGTAGCAGCAACAGTTGGGTTTTTGTTAACAAATCTTTTCCCACGGGATGGTGTCGTTAACCCCATCTACTTCCCCTCCTTTATTCGGGCTTGAGACCGCCAGTAACTTTAGAAGAGCTTCAGGTAGAGGTTTGCTCGTTATGTCCTATATTTTGTATATTATTCCTTTTTATTATGGAGTTGACACAAACGTGAAGAGGTTCATTTTGTAAAACTTTTCATGAAAAACTGCATACTGAAATCGCTTTGAAAAATTGAAATTTACGTAAACATATATATAAAATACAGAAAAAATAAGCAAAATAAAAGGTTCTACGCAAAGAGCCACTTTTTATTGTCGCTTATTTTTTCTGAGTCCTCTGCAAGCTAATCACGTGTTTCAATTTCTTTAAACAGATTTTAGTGTGTAGCTTTGTATTGAAAGGTTTACAACATGAAATTCTTCACATTTGTGTTAACTTTATAACTTAGGGAAAAATATATTTGAGTGGTATTTCTAAAAAAGGATAGAAGTCATGGAAGTGTATAAAATGTCAGTCATTTCCATCCTGTAATTATAAAATGTACTATTACATACCAGCTTTCACTCAACTTTTACTATTATAAGTACTATTCTGTTTTGATAAGTATATTTTTGTTTCTTCTGTTTCTAGGACTCAGCGAGGTGAAAATGATACTAATCGAGCAGAGGCTGATATACATAAACAAACAAATTATATTGGAAATAGTGCTAACATTCAGTATATCCACTTGAAATCTAAAGTTGATCTGCCTTTTTCAAATGTGGATTCTATTAGTGACGGTATAACTCCCATCAAGTCATCACAAAACTCCATTTCTTCACCTATTGTTCACTTAGCAACGTTTCCAGCTATAGAGCGTGGAGATCAGTTCACGAAACCTCCATACTCTTATGCTCAACTTATTGCTCAAGCAATCTCAAGTCAGCCAGATCGTAAACTTACTTTGAGTGGAATTTATGATTTCATTAGTAGGAATTATTCGTATTATCAATTAGCTGATAAAGGCTGGCAAAATTCAATTAGACATAATTTGTCACTTAATTGTCAGTTCGTAAAAGTAAGTATATAACCAAACGTTTCCTTATTATTTAAATCATAATTATTAGTGTATAAACTGCACAAGTTATTCGTTTCAGAATAATGTTATCATTTAAACACTTGTAGCACAATACTCCTTTCAATATTCTCGTGTAATGAAATTGTATTTTATATGATCCCTTCGTCATTTAGTTCCAGCCACTGCGTTCACGGTTTTGTTTCGACTCTTTCATTTGGCAAAGCGTAAACAGAATAATGACAAGCTTTTGTTTTAATTTTCTGTTTCATTACTAACGCAATACAAGTAAAAATCGACTGAAAAATTAAGTTGGTGAATTCGTTCAGTAGTGAATAATTGAAACATTTAAGAAATTTGAGCTCTTGTTGTACGTTCCAAACAACACTGTGTGTTCAAGCACCTATATTTTAGAGTTGAGTATCTGTACTAGTGGTATGTATTTAGTGAAACTTAATCAACCACAATTTCATTATAATAAGTATTTCTGTTCTTTTAACTTGATTTCATTCATTAAGTTATCCGTCTTTAAAATGTCCATGCAAAATTTGTTTACAGTCACTGCTTCATGCTTCAATTTGTTGTAGTGTATACGTGTCCCTGCTTATACGATTGGAGTTTTATTCTTTTATCGTTCTTAGTGGATTTAACAATCTATCAATAAGAAGTATTCTTTATTTACTATTTGTTAATTTGACAACTATGTTTCTCCAAGTTCTTTTTCATTGCTTTGAATATCTTGATTCAGCGTTAGCAAGCCAGATTTTATCCTCAGTGTTTGGTAGATGAATTCATGGTCTTAGTTGACGGTGTTCGGTCTTGATTCTCAAATTTGTTCTCATATTGAGTTTATTCCCATATCTGATACACTTAATTACTATCCTTTTCAGTAACTTCGGTATATTAGGCCAATTTTCTAGCTGAATATAGGATCATAAATTCGATTGTAAATATGTTACAACTTGTGACCGCCTGGATGCCCTGTTGATGTATAACGTGATAGTACCGCCAATTGGAGAGCAGTGATCTTATCGATCGGACCAATGACACATGAAACCCGTACGAGCAGTCTAGAGTACTCGTCGGTCCTGCTTCCTGCCTAGCCCAGCCAGTTTAGTCCAAAATACCAATAACAACCTCTGCGGTATGAATCAGTACAGTTATGAAAATTACTGTATGACTAATGACAAATGTCGTTCAAGGACAACAACGACGATTCTGGATGCTGATCGCACAAAATAATTGCCTGATTTTCGACCAATTGCAAGCTGATTTTGGTTCGTTTTATTACCCCATCGCCAATGATATGCTTGATGCTACTACGAGTTCACCATACTCGGTAAACGGAACGAAGATCAAAGATACGGTGACGCGATAGGCTATTCTAATCCGTTGTCCCCATCCCCGCTAACTAGAGTGAGAAGTCCAATTTAAAAGTGGGGAAGATATATTCCGTAAGCAGCCAGAAGCACAAGCAATCACAACAGGAAGAAATCAAACGTATATGTACAACATAAAACTGTCCTTGGGAAACGTTACAAAATGGCATACTTAAAAGATAGAACGGACCAATAGCGGTTGAGACTTTCCCGAGTGAGAAATAAGACATTAAGGTGAAAAGAGCGCTTTTGGCGCGAAAACAAAGAAATTCAAATTTTCAAAATAAAATTACAAAAATAAGTCATTCACCAAGTGAGTTATGGGGATCTAAGTTCTCCGACAAAATACCACTTATTGCAATGATTGTTCAATTGTCCAAATAGAAGTAAATGGTACGAAGCTGATGACAAACTGGTTAAAACAGATTATTTTACAACTGTGTTGTTCAGACTCCATCTTTTAATTTTATGAATAAATAAAAGTGATCTATTTAGCTTTTGATTGAGATCGTGAATCCAATGTTGTTAGACCATCATTGAAAACCTGGAAGCACTAGACGGCAGTTTCGTCCTATTATGGGACTCCTCAGCAGTGCGCATCCGCGATCCCGCTCGTTAGATAATAGAACGAAACGGCCATCTAGTGCTTCAGGTTTTCAATGGTGGTCTAACATCAATCGATTCATGATCTCAATCAAAAACTTAATAATCTCCACAATCCCATACTAATCTATTTAGTGTTATAATTAATATGGAATTTCCCAGTTTTTTTTACTGCAGATACTTCCACCAACGTGTTTATTTCATTCAAAAGGTTTCAACTGATTAATATCTTCAGATTTTGTTGTTGTTAATCGATAACCTGGATTTTGAATTGCGGAACGGAACTCGGTTAAGGTACCATTACTATCTAGAAAAGCCAGTCAATTGATCACATGTAACGTACAAAGAGATACAGAGGTTTGTCAGTTCAAATTGCCGTAGCTTATCCGGTCAACATAAAAGCTAACAAAAGACGAAACAAAGAGGAGACAATATTAAATGTAGTGAGAAGTAATCATTAAGAAGTACGGTTCGTAAGGGTTCCATATGATCGGTCGAGACATGGAAAGTGTGGAATTAAACTAATCTCAAGATTTAAAGATATAAAATGGATACAACTACACCACTATGACAGACTTTTGACCAGTACTTCAAGCCAAAGTACACGTCCATATATATCTGGTTGAATCACTTATCGTTTTTATGCTGGTCAAATATCACTGTCCAAACTAGTGATTGCTTAAAAGTTAAATACTTAAAACATTGAGCAAGCAAGCTATTAGTTAATGTAATTTTAAGATGCTAGTTAGCAAACATCTAACTAAATCATTCGAATAAATAAGTGCTCAATGAACAAAATTCAAGTTTTAATTCAGCGAATATATGAATCGCTACTTATCTGATTGCATTATTCTTGGAAAAGTAAATCCTCTTACATACTATAATTCTAGCCGTCAGGTTGGTTGAACTAAAGGTCATTTAAATCTAGAAGATAAGGATGGAATTTTTACCCTTCTATCATTGGACTCAGCCTGTTGATTATTACTGAGTCGAATTTTTTCTACATCGTTAATAATCAATCATTGACACCACTATTTAATCAATTAAAAAACCACCATATAAACAATTGTCTCATTTGATGAGTGTAGATAAACCTTTATATCTCGCTTTGTAGATCTGTTGACATCATTTTCCGTTGTATATATATATATATTTATTTATTTATCAGCACTTTATGTGTGACTATTTTTATTGTGTACAGTTTAAAACCAAAAACAAGCACATATGTGTATGAATACTTTGGTATTGCAGAATTTTCCCTAAATTCGTGCTGTAACATATATTCCTTCAGGTTCCTCGTTCACAAGAAGATCATGGTAAGGGTTGTTTTTGGAGAATTGATCCAGAGCATGAAGCTAAATTGTTGAATATTGCTTTTCGCAAACGTCGTATAAGAGCCTGTGATACAAGTTCATTTTTAACAAATAATCGATATCCATTGACATCATTATCTTCAAATGGGAAATTTTATAATTATATTATTCCAAAATCATTAATAAGTCAACCACAAAATAGTTCAATCATAATGTCAACAGGCGGTATTCATTTACGAAAATCATATAAACGATCAAACAAATCTCTTGATCAACTAAAAACTCCTTACAAACTTGCATTATCGTCATCATCACTTGATGTAAATATACAGCATACACCGTTAACTCAAAATAAGGAGGATAATTTAAGTGTGATTACTTTCCAACCTGTCGTTCATAATTTGGTTCCAGTTAATCAAGGTCAGTTGTAATATTTATCTTATCTTCTCTCCTACCCCTGTTCTGTCACTAGTCGAATCGGTACTTGCTAATGCTCTGCTATCTTGTAATTAGAGACGATAAACTTATGACTTCATGAATCAGCGGTTCAACCCTAGCTTTATATAGCGAGTTTTATGTATTCATCAGACGATAGGTGTGTTTGTATAGTCTGGTACGCAATCTTGCACACGACTGCCACGTTGCAGTTCACACTTTTTATCTACATGAAATTTAGAATTGAATGCTTACTGTCAAATGCTAATCATCCATGTTAACCTTGAGAACTAAAGAATTTTGACTAATTACCTGTACTTCTGAGTGAAGCAATTCAAAGAATAAAAGATTAGTAAACGGTGACTGGCATACAAATTATTTCTCAGCTTCGAGTAAATCTTTTGCGTCAAAAACGTATTCCTTAGGGATCGGTGGCTAATAGATTTCCTATGCATACTAGTTTTAATAACAATTTTATTGTTTACACTCCCTAAAATTATGTAATCGTCTCTATTTCTTATTATTCGATTCAGTAGTGACCGTTCACACTAACTGTATTATCGAAATATACATTTTCTTAAAATGTCTATTTATTAAATATCACCCATTTTTATGCTATTTGTGCGCTAAAAATATGTGTTTGAAATTATTAATGATTCTATGTTGGGTTTAGACTCTAATTGAAAGATTCACGAGACTTCATTTTATTTTTATAGAAAATAACATTCTTCACTTAATACTGACGTCCTAATTAAAACTAATCGTTTCTCAAGATTACATAAATTTTCTTACCATATATTAGATATGTACTACATCGTTATTCAAGTATACGTTTTATCTTTTATTCACCAGCGTCCTTCGTTCCTTCTACGGGATTATGAACCACTTAACCCCCTTACTTACACTAAAATTTCAATCGAGTCATCATAAAGAAGACCAGTATAATATTTCATCTTTTCGTGCTGGTTCTGTTGTTGTACAACAGCCTACTTATTCTTTACTATCATATTCTAATTCCTCCCAGGTTACAACAGTATTCCATCAGAACAGTAGTGGTACAAATTGACGACAGCTTTTTTTCTGTCTACACAGTGATGTGACCACATTTAAAAAGCTTAATTGCTATCGTGTTTGACAGCTAAAACTTTTTTTACCTGAACAAAATATGAGTTTTTATCCTTTTTACAAGCACAATTCAACTAATATAGTTTCTTTTATTAGTGACCATTCATTAGCTATAAAGAACTGGATAAACAATTGGCTGTGCAAGGTGCTTTTATATGTATTTTTGCATTTTCTTTTTACTGAATTTATTTTTAATTACTGCATTCATATGATTTATACCAATCTCCGTCGTTTCCAGTTATGTGAATATCATTTCAGTTGTTTTTCCCTTTTTTTCCTGACTTGTTTCATTGTTTATAATTACCCCTCCGTTGTTTCTTTTTGTAGTCACAATCACTACGTTGCACACACATACATGCATATCTGTCCTCAGACAATCACTCATTTATTTTTCTATAGGTGATAATTTCCATAGTAAAAAATGGTATTAATTGTTAAACATTTAAAACAATCATGCTGATGATCTAAACATTTGTTTGTTATTTCCAAAATTAGTCGTTTAGGCTGTACGAAGCACAAGCAATGATATACAATACCGACCCAGGCCGTCTGTAATGCGTCTCATCATTGGCTATTACTTTAAATCAAGTAGGCTTTAACTAGTTATGCAAATCGTTTAGTGAAATTGTGAACTTCTATTAGTTAAAATGATTGGGGCAGCGGTCATATTTAATTTTATTTAGTTAAACACATAGACAATGACACCACAATATATATGTGCTACACAATTGAAATGAGATTGAGAGAGAAAAGAAGGTCAGTATAATAAAAAAACTAACTGAATAAGCGTAAAAAATCATAACGCGAAAAGCAGTTCAGTTAAGGAAAATATAACCATAAAGGATTCTTTCTGTTAAACAAGTGCCTCTCACTTATATGAAGAAAGTAGAAAGCCACAGCAGGACTACCACTAGCTCCTATTTTGAGCTATGTTTGGTAAAGTCTGGAGCTATCAAGTTGCACTATCTCAAGAATCTCAACCAGGAAGTTGTGAAGGACCAACAACACTACAAATCTTTTCATACGACGACACCATATCATATACTGAGTGCCTTTCCTCTTTACAGCTAGTTCCAGCGTCGGCAAACCATACAAAATGTGGAGTTTGCTTAAATGACATTCGTAGCACTTGTCCAAGCTACCAAAGTCGGTGTTTCAAGATCGTGGTACCGATCGAATTACTATCAGTGTCCGTGCACACCTTGCTTAACCTCCTTATTCTTGACATAACACCGCCACTGAATGTCAGTGGACACAGAGAGTCGTCTGACATCAACTTGGAGAGGTCAGGTTTCACAAACATAGAGCAAAACTGCTCTCACCGACGCGTCGTAGATCCGACCTTTTACAACCAGACTAACTTAACGAAGGCGCCAAAGATGGACCAGATTGGCAAAAGCCGCTCTGGCTTTCATTATACGTGGATTGGTCTCATCATTCACGCCACCACTAGCATTCAGCTATTTATATACACGTACGTCTCGACTACTTCGACCTGTTCACTACCAAGAGTGAACGCAAGTTCGGGATCCTCCAAGTTTTGTAAAAGTACTATGCACTTAGAAGGTGGAAAACACACGCCATACCTACGGACACTGACTGCCAACTTATTAAGTTCGGATTGCATGGCTTGGGTATCATCGCACAGTAAAACAATATCATCCACATATTCAAGATCAAAATCTTTCTCCAGGAAAAAGATCCACACCACCATTACCGACATCCATCAGAGCTGTTTCCAGTACGTCATGGATAACAAAGTTGGAGAGGAATGGTGAGGTTGGGCAACACTGCCTAACCCCACAGATTGAATGGAACAATTGAGAGAGGTGGTCGTATCCCTTCATCCTGTCTAAGGTATTTGTATACAGAGTCTTCAAGATGTTAATAAACTTGCCAGACCCCAATTCAATGGACAATCCCAGAGAACAGTACTGTCCAACGAATCGAAAACAACCCTGGTATCAAGAAACACTACGATTGTTGGCCTGTGATAAATATGACGGTGTTCTAACATTTGGCGGGGGGTGGAGATATGACTTTATTTATTTGGACACAAACATTGGTATAATGGGGGCATCAAATACATATGCACCACAAAATAACGATGAAGCCGGTAGTAGTTATCATTGATTTGTTTGAGGGCTGTGATACAGCCTGTATGCTTAAACCGAAGCAGGGAAAATATAATCAATACTTCATCGATCAAAACGGAAACCAGCCTGTTCCTCTCGAACTAATCTCCCATGGGTTTTGAACAATTTGCGAAGTATGACGGGGGCTAGTAATGTGGACGCAATCGGAAAAAGACTTACCCTCGATAGTTTTTGCATAGGTGACGTGAACCCTTTTTAAAGATAGTGATAGCTATCAACTTATTCCACGATGCCGGAACACTCTGATTGCAAATAACTTGGTCAGTTCCATAACCAGTAGGTCGCTACCGCCCTTAAAAAGGGCCGAATATAAGTCGACTGGGCCCGATGATTTGTGGCACTTCAGGAGTTGGAGTTTCTTGTGCAGCTCCTCATTTTTGGATAGATTAGTTGACAGTGCCCAGGGAGGACAAAACAATCTGGCTGATGTCGCCCGTGTGTGTTCCTCGAAAAAACTGTCCAGCGTCTAAAATGTCGTCTCATCCACTTCACAGATCACTTGCTGTCAGTAGCACCGACGGGTTAAAATAGATTGAAGTTAAACTGGTAATTAAATGTGCTCAATGAAATATCGGAGATAAGAAACTAAGATTTCGCTCAACATGTATTTAATTACCAGGTCAAAGTGGCTATGTATAATATATCGTTCAGGCAGCCGCTCAACTGAGTCGTATGTAATCTTATACTCCGTGAATCTTCTCAAACCTTTGTTATTTTCAACACCGTATAAAAGAAAGTGCTCTAGATATCAGGACTTCTGTTTACATCATTGATTGAGTATCACGTTGAGTTTTTTATACAGCGGGGAATGAATGTTTAACATAAAATTGTTTTGGTTGTAAATGTTAGTGGGATGTTCGTGTATTAAGCTCCATTTCACCTTTGTATTGGTTTGGACCTTAGATCCAGTGACTGAATTCACAAACATAGATAAGTATATTCATTTGTAAACTCAGATAACTTCAGGTAGCTCCAAGCATTTGGAGACGTAGCGCTGCACTCAGACACTTATCTGATGAAATCTTCCGAGGACTTTTTTTATCTAATATTTGAATACAAAGAAGTTAACTTCAGGTTAGTTACTGTTCAAACTTACGTGCTCTTTACATACGTCCAGACGGATAACTGTTCCCTCAAGATTATTTATAGGTGTGCCTCTTGGATCCCAACAATAAATTTTGTAACCTAAACTAATTACCACTTTTAGATCGTAGCAACTTCGAACGGATCGGGCTGCTTCACATTATAAAGATATGCGAGGTATGACTAAAAGTTTACATACAAGCCTACAATAAATATGGATGACTTCCAGAGATGTTGAATGCAAATAGTAACTGCAATGGTCGAGATAGTGGGTTTTGACGTCTAAGCAGAAAAGCTAAACTATGTTGAAGAGTTCGTTGGTAGCTTTATTAGAATACTTTTCAAACGTAGACAATAGTTGTAGCTGAAACTGTGTGTTGACATTTAAACTATTGTTCTATGCACTTTAACTTGTAAATTAACGTTGGTTTAAGACAGCATTGTCAGTTAGAAATACTAAACCGACCAATCGTTTAAACGGCTTAAATATAAACTCGATTGCTTCTAACCTGTCAGTTTCTAACGTAGTCGATTATTTTAAGCTCCTGAATGATTTCAAGAAAGAATTAAGAGATGTGTTCCCACCTATTTTTCTCAACAGCTAGTGTACTCATTGACAGATTCTGTAAATAAATTCAATCTGTTGTGATAACAAACTAATCGTAAGGCTGCAACAGAAATCAATTTAAGAAAGTTTTCTGAAAGGAAACTAGGTAAGAAATATCCTCTTAAATTTTCACCGTAGACACACAACCATTTTCAACAGCTATCAGTTGCTTTCGATTTAATATTCCATAAACGATACTTCATTATATCCTTGGAACCAATTTATTGAACGTATGAACACAAATTTAGGCGGACCCGTTTCCAAATGGGGAAAATAAAATTACTGACTGTAAGGTAGGTCTGTTTTATGAATCCAGGTATTAATAGACCACACTTGCTAATAATGCGTCCGTTGATTGAAATATGTTTAAGATTTAAAGCCACTTTTAGAGTATTTATAAAGCTGTCTAGTGTAATAAGAAGACGAGGATTATCAGAACTATGTGATATATTAGCGCAATAGTTTTCGAATAATCTGATCATATGGTTCTGATAATCTTCGTCTCCTTATTTCACTATCCAAATTTATGAAAAGGACTAATTGCTTCGAAGCTAAGTTAAAGTTATTAGCATGACCTCTGGGTCAGTTTATCAGTGAAATGAAACTGTTAGCTTAAATACACATTGCAAAACAATCAACAAAAACGAACTATGAACAACTACATTTATCAGTCTTATATTTGTGTGCAGACATTAAATTTTAACTTGATTCGGTTGTTTTTGGAATTGTTTTTTCATACAGGGAATGATAGTTTTAAAAAAACCATTTGACTCTAATGACAAATTCATACTAACTTAATTGTCGTTCGTTTTTTCCAAAATTTTAGTAAACAGTGAGTTCACAAACGTTAATTTATTTATTTTGCCAGATAGTGACAGGGATTAATAGAGTATTACTGGTATCGAAAAGAGAATATAAGCATTTATCGCTACTAAACCATAAAGTTTAAATTGCATAATACTGTATAGAGAATGGACATTTGAATTAACTGTTACACACGTTTGTTTACAACAGAAATCGGACATAATTTGAAGGGAAAACTCTTAATACCGATAACAGTAATTATATGACATTAAAATGATGCAATAAATTTACACTTGATTCAAAAGAATAAAAACATATTTTACTGTTTGTATGGTGATACATTATCACCAGGTTATCGCTAAATAAAGCTTTTCGGATACGCTGTTCCTAAATTATTGTTCAATCTAGTTTGAAAAGGCATAAGCATTCAAATATAATTTACATTATGATTTTTTTTTAAATCGAAAATTCGGGGATAAAACACTTATTCTCCTTATTAGTTGTTTTTATAACCAGAAAAAATGGTAATTAAAACTGTCATATAACTCTAAAAAGCTTTCATTCATACAAAAACTTCGGGATTGGACGATGAGATGTTGAAAACTGAACAATTATATTCAAAATTATGGGTCATTCATTTTTTAATGTCAGGGTTTAAATTAGTCTAAACGAATCAACAAAGTTGAACAGTACGAACACCTCAACCTTGAGGAATAGAGAAGAAAAATGTATATTAGTTAAATAAATCGATTGAGTTTTAGCAAATGATAAATCTAAAAAATAGTGACAAGTATTTATAGTGGGAAAAATCTAAATTTGGGATTTAGTCTGCCTAAAGTTGACTATTAGTGTACTTGCCTTTATTACATAAGCATGAACTTGCATGTATAACAGGAATTTACGATAAAAAATTATTTTCAGTACCCATTTCACCAATAAGGAAGGACAGATGACAGAATTCAGTAAACAATAGCGAATACATAATATAAAACAGTTTACTATCAGTAAATTAGTTTACTTTGGTTTCAATGCAGTGTCAATGCAAATAACTATTTTGAACAGTGATTCAGGTTTGCGTCATTAACGTTTTGTTAATGAAGAACATCGACAGGATCTGTTTTCGAGTTATAGTTCACTTCAGTTGCCAACACCTGCTTAACAACATAGAACCGAATAAATAACAAATATTAATTCATTTCTTTTTGGTCATGACAACAACGTAGTCCTGGATTCTCTTTGTTCATAAAAGGTTTTAATTTATACTACCTTCTAATCTACTATTTCAAACAACAGTGTTCTCTGAATACATACCTGATTTACTATACCTTTAGTATTGCAATTCTTTAGATTTACATAATTCAGATAAAATAGAGGAAGAAAATACAACTGAATAAATAATTAATCATATAGAACGTTTCGGTTTGGACTTGTTTATGTTTATTTATCATTCTCAATTTATAAACAGTCGGTAAAAGATACTATAACATGTTGATTAAGCATCTGCGTTTCAACGAAATATTTCACTTATGGACTGACCAACTGAGTGCTTTGCTGAGAAGTAACACTTATTAATACTAGTATATTATTCATAAAATTATGTCTACGAATCTGAAATTAATTATGTTATAGATTGTCCCTTCGAAAAACAAGTCGAAGAAGTATACTAATTGAAGTACTGAACAAGCTTTTAATAAAAGTTAAGACATAGATTAGAGATGTTGACGAATTTAAACAAGGGATCAACTAACTGCTCAAATTTATAGCCCATTAGTTCAAACGCCTGACTTTTATACACTGGATTAAATATTCGAACAGTAGTGTACGTATATCGATTTCCGGAAAACTACTTAGTGACAAGTTATTTAAAAACATGTATCCGAATACTTATTATCGATATCTTAATTGACAAAATATACGTCAAATGTATAGTAAAATCAATGTCTAACTCGTATTTGATACTTCCACGAGACCTGAATCCAATTTCATCGGAAGTTATGGGTGCGCATTACTGTTAAACATCAAAATAGAATGAAACAAGAGTGCAATGTTCCCTCATTTCTCGGCAGGTTTATGATATGTTACCTTTATAAAATTACTTTACTTCAATATGAGAAAATTTACGGTAATACATACATGTGAATATCATTGGCTTCAAAATGCATTTATTAACTCACACGTAACTGCAACCATAAAGGAAATTTTGCTATTTTATTTATCCTCTTCAACTAAACTTCACTATCTGTTCTTTTTTACTATAAATTAAGGACTTTTACAAGGCACACCCTTATTATCTAGACGCATGACGTCAAGGTTATGCATCAAACAGAAAGATAGATTGTGTGTGCAAACCAAACACAATTCACCTAGTCTTTTCAGATAATACGCAACGTACACTAGAGTACAATATAGTACACAAGGGAGCAGTAGTTCAGTGGTTACGACATTCGACTCTCAGCTACCAAATCCCAGATTTAAACCCCGTTTACCTTACTTTGGTTTGGGCAACCGCATACCCAACTATCTGGTGAACGAGTTAATGTAACTTTAGAAAAACAGTCGACAGTCAATATTCAGTCGTTTAAGAATAGCATAAATGCTGAATGACAAAATATTGCACGAATGCTTGTTTTGTAGTTTATGCATCTTCACAATAAATTTTGCTTTTAAAAAACTATGGACAAGTGTAAAATCTAAGCTTTTTTAGTACTGTATAATTGCGAAAACCAAGTGACCACTGCTTTAGGATAAAAGTAATTTGTACACATTTTAGGAAAGGTAAAGGTAAGCCTATTTTTGTGAACAATTCAGTTCTTTGTTAATTTTTGTATACCTATCGTCAAAAAATTAGAGTAAACTAAATTTTATTAGGATCAAACTACGGACTTTTAAAATATTTACTACCCTTATTACTGACACAATGATGTGGATTTTATTCATTAATAATCAAATTTACAGCCAAAAACATTATTTCAGTATTTCACCTAAAGCATTAGCGAGTCGAAGTGCTTCCAACTACACCGTCATAGATAGCAGCACTTTCTCCAACAAACCCATGAAGAAAGCTGCATCGGTTTCACCATATAACACTACAGAGAGCCAGACTGATCACAAATGCAGGGACAAAACATTCAGAAAGTCAATCCAATAAGTGAGAACAGACGGAAGAGCTAATACAACTTCCTATTGCCACCTAGTGGTGGCCAAGATATGGCTGAAGCTAAACGGGCATTGGACACTTGGACAACAGCACTACAAAAGTTTAATACAACCTTCCGTTGAGACTAACAAGCTCACCGAGTTCAAGACAGCTCTCAGAAACAGCTTCCCAGTCTTACAAGATCTACTAGAAAAAGAGGAATCCACTATGGAGAGCAACTGGAACGGCACTAAAGAAGTGATAACTTCAACATCTCAGGTTTTAGGGTCCAAGAAGCACCAGCAGAAAAGTGGATGTTTGTAAACATCGTTAGGAAAACTTAAGAACGGAAAACAAGGAGGCAACATTCAACAACGGACGAACAAACTCAGAGAAAACCAACGAACAGGTCGAATATACAGAAGCAGATAAATGAGTGAAGCGGGACATTAGCGATCACAAGAGGAAATATGTAGAAGACTTACCAACCACATCAGAATAAGCTGCAAGAGAAGGACGCGTGAGAGAAATGTGTGACAACCAAGAAGCTTGTTGTGAAGTACAGTGGACCACAAAGACCAGTCAGGGACAAAGAAGGGAAACGAAGCACTGGAACGAGTGGGTAGAGCACTTTGAAGAAACTAGCACCACTACACCCACTGGGTTTTAAGGCAAAGAACCTTTCTATATATAACAACTGATAAATAACAATAGAGGGGTAATAGAGTTAGGTACGTGCTATTTAAAAAGGACAGTGGTATTGTTTCTCGTTGACTTACATTTACTACTTTGATCGTAAATTACAGATCAACACTACTTTAATTGAATTTATTTTGGTCAGGGTGACATTGTACTTGTGTGTTTTGATTTTGTGTATTCACTGAATCAAAGCATACTTGGTCGACTGTGACTAGGCTTTTTTGGTTAAGGTTTGAGATTTTTTACATATCCGCTTTGTTATTATTTTTAGTTAATTAAAGGGAAACTAACCACTGGAACGAATGGGTAGAGCACTTTGAAGAAACTAGAACCACTGTACCCACCGGACAACAAAGTATCATACAGAGACATCTTTACAGATGATATCCGATTGACAGGAGTTATTAACAAGATCCCCACCGTTGCTGAGACCTTGACGTGGTAGTAGGGCTTGCCTATCGTGATGAATCAATCGAGCTATACTGGCTGGAACAATCGTTCCTCAAGGTCCTACCATGCCAGGCAGGTCGTTTGAAGAGCGGTGAAACTAAAAGCAGCAAACCCAAGGTCTGAAGGCGAAGTCGTACTGCTGACTGTACAGAGGTATGACAGCAGTAAGGTGTTTCCTTCAGACAACCAGCATGACAGCGATGCTGCCTTCCCACAAGGAGGGGTGGGGTTAGAAAAGGCCGAACCTAAAAATGCACACCTCGCCTTATCCAACGGATTTCCGTCTCCGGAGGTAAGGTTCCAACAAGTACGGAGCTAACACAAAAATTACCCACATAACGGTCGTGCGTGACCGACCTTGAGCAGTTGTCCCTTGGGCACTGCGGTCACGCTATCAGGTCACTATGACCACTTCTATCCCGAATTCCCTTTCAGATACCTCTAGAAAAACATTTATATGGGTATTTTAGTATTCCGGCTTAACGAACAGATAATGGTGAACGTCTGTTGCAACTATGTTCAGACAATCGTTTATTTTTAGCAAGCACTAATCTGAAGCGTAAGGAGAGACATCGTCTGACATGGCGACTACCTGCACCAAACCAACGATGGACTCAAATAGACCATATTGCCATCAGTCATCATTGGAGAGGCTCGATAGAAGATTGTTCGAACACTACCAGTCGAGTGAGAGCTTATGGCGAACTGTCATCTGATTTTACAACCTCAAGTGGTGTCCGACAAGGCTGTCCACTATCCCCATTTTTGTTTAACTTCATTATAGACCTGTTGCTGGAAATAACACTCTCGTCGATTGAATTTTCAGGAATTGATCTTCTACCAGGAGGTTCACTTATCGACTTAGAATATGCAGAAGACATAGTTCTGTTTGGTGAAGACGCTGGCAAAATGCAGTCTTCTGTTAGAACTGAGTAATAATGCCAGGATGTTCGGCATGCGTTTCTCCCCATCCAAATGTAAATTGTTACTCCAGGACTGGCCTACTTCAACACCTGAACTAAGGATAGGGAGTGAAGTAGTCGAACGCGTCGACAACTTCACTTATCTTGGAAGTCTGATCAGCCCTAATGGGTTGGTGTCTGACGAAATCTCAGCACGGATTTAAAAAGCTCGTTTGGCTTTTGCCAACTTACGTCACCTATGACGAAGACGAGATATCCGTCTATCAACTAAGGAACGAGTATACTGCGCAGCAGTTCGTTCTGTTTTACTTTACGGCTATGAAACGTTGCATTAAGGGCAGAAGATACTCGTAAGTTACTAGTATTTGACCACAGATATCTTAGAAATATTGCTCGCATCTGCTGGGATAACCGGGTAAGTAATAGTGAGGTTAGATGTAGGGTATTAGGGAATGATGGTAAATCAGTTGATTAGGTTGTAAATCTAAACCGACTGAGATGGTTGGGTCACGTGTTACGGATGCCTGAACACAGATTACCACGACGCGCTATGCTTACTAGTATTGGCGATGGTTGGAAGAGAGTTAGGGGCGGCCAAACCAAAACATGACATCAGTGCTTGAAGTCACTAACTTCTAGTCTGAGCCATGTTGGCAGATGCAGACTACCTGGTTGGGGTCCGCGTGACTATCGTAACCAATGGTTGGAGACTCTGAGTGACATGGCTCAGAATCGATCACAATGGCGAAGGTGCATACACTCTTTATCTTCCCTTAAACCTTGAGATTAAGATTGCTCCATAACTTTTTTCCTTCCTATACTATATCCTTATATACAACCTTTCCCTATATACTACCACCACTAAACTAACTACTTCTATGAATCCGGTGTTCATCTTGTTGTGCTAACGAGGTATGGCAACTTGGACCGATGCATATATGTGCCTGGTCCTACGTTGTAGCTGACTGACTGACTGATTAGCAAGACCATCAAACGAATACGGAATGCCAAAGCAGCAGGACTAGACAGCGCATCAGTTGAAGTATTAAAGTCAGATATAGAGACACCTACAAATATGTTATATGTTATCTTCAGTAAAATTTTGGATGAACAAGTGCCGACAGACTGGAAAGATGGATACCTCATCAAGATACCGAAGGAGATCTTAGTAAGTATGAGACTTACAGAGGAACCACAATACTGTCAGTACCAGGCTAAATATTCAACTGTATGTTGCTAATCCGAATGAAAGATCCACTAGATGCCCAACTTCCAGATCAGCGAACTGGCTTTCGTAAGGATCAAGCATATAACAGCCTGGTCGCATTACTGCCAACCATTGTTGAATAATCAAGTGAATGGAACACATCCCTTTACATCAGCTTCCTTCATCATAAGAACGTATTGAGCAGCGTGTACAGGGAAACCTTGTAAAAAATCTTTGACACTATGGAGTGCCTGGGAAGATTGTCGCCATCAAACAGCTTAGGATAGTGACCGTTAGCAGTTGTGAGAGAACGCATACACGAATAACATGATGAGTTATATATTTAAATAAAACATAACTAATCTAAATGTTCAATTATTAAAACATTCAACTGCAAAACCATAAAATCGTAGATTCAAGCCTCGCTATTACAGCAGATTGACACTATTACGCCACGTCATATAAAAATTGTGACTGAAAGCCAAGTGCATGAACCTGCACTTCGTTTCTTAGTTATTTTTATAAAAATATTGAGTTCTGTACAATATAGATAACTGTGACTTAATGGTACCTTCGCTTAAGGTATCATACTGGTTCTTTCATATGATTTTCTTCTTGAACAATTTTTTTATTCTTTAGCATTGCTGAGAGGTGGAGTAACTAGAAACATGTTAGAATGTAAGATTCTATATTCCACTCATGCTCGAAACTAGAATAGCTATTATCGTGTTTGTTATAGGTCAGCATCTAGGCATATGTTCATGTTAATTTACCAGAATAAAGCAGATTATAAGCACGAAGAAAAGAAATGGTTAGCGAATTATTTTATACATAACCAAATTAAAAACAAACTTACTTGTTTTAATACATGTAAATTATGAAGAAACCATTGCGACTGCATTGGGTGAAACAGTACCTAGATACAAAAAATAATCTAATTTTTACTCCATAGTAAACGCGATCAAAAAATATGCATCTGACGCATCCAATAATTTTATAGTGATCAATTAAAAGTATTGTATATACTAATATGTATCAATGTTTTTTATCATAAGGCATTATACACAGGGTAACTGAAGGCATTGGATATGCGGTTCTATATTCAAAGCATTGCCGAAATGGGGTACAACAAACTAATCAGGAACGCCGACATCGGGTAAAATATTTTAGGAAGAAAAGTGAGTCGGCCAAAGAGATTTTCCTTACACACCGACTGGAAAACGATAAACAAAACAACCGATGATTACATGAATTTGATAACGGTTGAGGTAAGCGTACATAAGGGTAATCATAGATATCGCCAGATACCAAAACGCCAATTCATAATTGTCCGCCTCACCTTGTGAAGGAATATAAACTTCCAACAGTTAAGATTAATAGCTTGGAATAAAGACTATATCCAGTCATAGACATTTTCAATAACAAACTAGTCGAATTCACCAACAGTTCAGAAAGGTGACACTATTATATGTCCTATGACTATTGAGACTAGGTTCCTACCAATAGTAATAGTGAGAGTTAGTGTCACTTATTTAAAGTAATTTCCTGATAATATGTTGATTCCATTTACGTTAATTTTTGCCACATAATGCTGTCTTAGTAAGTTCACACACCCAGACTCAAGCTATCCCGAAATGAGATATCAGTTGAAGTGTGACAAAATTGCTAGGGTGGTCAAAAAAGATATGGTGTTTAGCTGTAAAGTCAGTGATCGATTAGATGAGTTATAAAAGGCAATAAAGACTATATGCCGAAGGTGAAAGGCGAAAGCTTCTAATTGTAAAGTTCTAAAATTGAGCAACAGAGTGTATATAAATTTACTCTCTGCCTTCTGGTTAATCAATAGAATTTCGAGGTTATACCGAATATTAGTAAACATTTTTCGATAAGTATACCTAATAGGTATGATGGAATGGAGTGCTGTTAATTTCTGTAAAATCCTATTAAATGTGTTGATAATAATAAACGTTATCTCAATAAGTGTCTCATATATTACCACTTGAATCGACAGATGCAATTTGTCCATCGGAATGTTGCACTACACGTTCATGTTGTTGAAACTGACCAGAACCACCTATTGCCATATGATTTTGTGGCGTAACTTGTAAATTATTTGGAACATGAGAAGCAGAAGAAACAAGATACTGCTGATACATAATAGGATTCCCGACAGTAGATATTGTTGTAGGACCGACTGCCATAGGTACTGGATGCTGAACTGACGAATTAACTGTAATTTGATGAGGTTGTCCAAGAACGGACGACTGGGACAGATCCGATGATGCGTTAACTACAGATAATGGATAATTTGGTGCCGAGTCTTGAATTTGATTAGGTTGAGTCAAACTGGAAGGAATTGGGTGTGAACAACTTGTTGGTCCAACTGCATGTTGGGTCGCTGTACGGTCAGCAATTGTGGCTAAATAAATAAGATTACGGTGTAAAACACGTTCTAATTCCACTGCTTCTTTAACGGCTCCAACTCTTTGATGTGCCATAAGACTATGTATAAGTCGGACGTTCTCATCTAGCATCTATTAAAGGAGAGGAAAATATCAAGGTATCGAACTAGAAGTTTACAAAACCCATAAACACCAAAGTCCAATAAAAAGCAAACGAAATCTTTTAAAATCAATCTATGTCAAACAATACCATAAGCTAAAATGATGGAATTTAAGAAGTAGGCCAATGAAGGTATAAAAATTGGAAAGAGACGGTGAATTTTTAAGACCCCAGAATGATTTACATATAAAAGTGAATCACCTTGCAGAGTATTACTTAGAAAGCAATACAGTTACTATGTCAACAGAAATAATGTTACGAGTTATGAAGCCAGCGGTAAAATCAAGCTGTGAGGTTGGTCTATAGCTGGAAATATAGGGGCGGAAATCTATGAAAATTTCTAGTATTCTTTAGCATCTAGCATCAAAAAGACATCTGATTATTTACTAAAGACTGAACAACCAATTCAATGTGATTAATTTTTTGCAAAGGCTGAAACATCTTTCACAAGAAGAATGTAGGAGCGCTAGAGGAACTATGTATATTACCCAACAGAGATAAGGCTTATAAAGGTTATCCATGGAGTAGTTATATCTATAATCTGTCTTTGTGAAGTACGCTGGACTTTAATTCTATGGTCGTCCAACTTTTTCGGAATTTTTAGCATTAGCCTTACGACAAGATAACATGAACTACCATATATCTAAGGTTTCGACTAACTAAAAGCATCAAAGTAACAATGAAATCAGTTTATGTTATTTAGAAGTGGACCATTCAAGTAATTGTAAACCTAATGTCGAAAAAGTATTATTGAACATCTGAATGTGAATCAATTACCTTTTGAATCGATGAAGGTTGTATAGGCTGCTCGCGTCGCAACTGTCCAGGTTGCATGGAGATAGTTGGGAGAATTTTAGATGGAGATCTATCTATAACAATAATGATAGAACAACAATAATTTATTATGATAAGTAAAATATGCAGCCCTATATTATAATTTCGTCCATGGAAATGTATTAATCAAGGACAAATAAACAGGTTAATTGGAGCAAGTCTTTACATCACAAGCTTCGTAAGTAAAAAAAATACTTCATGAGCTAGTAAATAATCTATGTTCTAATATATATATATATATATATATATATATATATATATATAACGTCGTTTCGATTTAAATAAATATTCCTACCATGTAGAAATAAAGTCATATTATATCATAAATATATTTAACAATATTTGATATAGATTAAGAGATATTTACACAAGATAGCCCCCAAATGCCCTGGTACGGCCGAGAGTAGGGAGAGTCCGCTCTCCCTCTCCAAATGCTCTCACACGGCCACGCGAATATATAGCCTCTGCCAGGGAAGTCCTACTCATTGCCTTCTCGTGGCGCGGGTGTTGTTTACGAAAGTGAGAGGACGAAAGCGAATGTCCGGCGCTTTAACCAGGCTGATGGACACGGAAACTTCACCTAGGGGAGTTGGAAAACCCTGATTTCAAGCCAATGGTGCACATGGGCTCCAGTATCCTGCAGGAACAAATGACGTATGAACCAATTGTTGGTCACCGGCTACCATGGGACTGCATCTCCTCACGATGCCCCACTGCCTTGTGGACTAGACCTTTAGGTCAAAGGCTCGTGGTGTGGCCCCCTAAGAAAACCACCTGCTTCAATTTGGGCACCTGGGCAGTATCACAGCCCTCACACAAATCAAATGAGATTTGTGAGGCGCATATTTATATGGTGCTTCCTTGTACCAATATTTATGTGCTTAAAAAAATAAATAAATGAATACACAAGATAACAGTATCTCACGAAGTGACCAAAATGTAAACAGGAAAATCGCAGTACGGGAAAAGTAGAGTTGTGCAACATGAAGCGGAACTTCCCAGTTCATCAAACTAAGGGTTTAAGCGTATATAAGGTCATACTTTAATTAAAAGCTGAGTTATTGGAATATTGCGTGAAACGGTAGTGTAGGCGTACTCATTTTTATGTTCCCTTAGATCCTGAGCTTTAATGTTACTACATACGTTTTATTCCGCGAATTCATTCCTCCCTTTTAAGCGATAATCATGTTTGGTTTTTGATAATATCTATAGTGTTTGTGAACTCAAACATTTGATCGACGACATAGGAGAACATCAAACTTTGAACAAAGTCCATATTTTCTATTTGAAAAGTCCCATAAACGAGCTACGTGATTATATTTAGGAAACCAGACCTGTAGCCATAATTGTTTCTGTTTCGTTTTGTATTAAAAACAATTTCGGAAAGCAATTGCAAACTGTCAATGTTAATTTATATACGGGTAAACCTGCAACATGAAGAAAGACCTTGTAAAAAAAACTCAACCCGCTGTTCACCAAGTACTTTGATTTCTATTGAAATGGTATGTATAACAAGACACGTTACCGAAAAAATTTAATATCCGATACAAGTGTCACTACAACAAAACGGGATTTACAAACCCATAGTTTAAAGGTTGTCGTTTTTATATATTGTAAATAGTTTTTGTGACCTGTAATTACTTCAAATGCGTGCTTTGAATAGGTATAATTTTACAGGTATATATCCGATGTCTACTAACATGTACTTTTTATTTAACTTTATCCTTTGAAGCTGACAAGTAACAGAACACATTCTTTTGCAAACAAGATGCAATAAGTTTATTGCCGTAGTTGATATTGGAATTTTTGTTGTAGTCAACACGCACCTCGAGAGGGACGGGACCTATTAAAGTTTCAGTTACTTAGTGTCGATGTCGCATTATATATACACGTTTTTTTAAAATCTCCAAACAAGTTCAAGAATAGAAGTTTCATTTTCCTAAACGAGATAATGGATACAATCCAACGTGTGGTCAGTAGGTTCCCACTAACACTGTGGTTACGCTTAGTTCACCAAGAACAAAGTACATTTTACCTAGGAATACTAACAGATCACTTTTACAGCACAAAATCAAAAGCCTATAATTATTTGAAACTATTTCGCGCGTGTTTGAAAAAGGGCAGTGATTTCGTACTTGTTTTGATTATCGTAGCTTTTGTGTACTTGTTGCAGCCAAAAGCATTCTTGGTCTACTTTAATTCGAAGTGTTTCGGTTAAGATTTAAAACTTTGCTAAACTTTGTCCTGTGGTACCTTCTTTCTCATAGACTCTGACACGTGTGTTACTATTGTGATTTTAACCCTAATTTGATTACAATGGTTGGCAGTGCTTACAAATGTGGACAGCCGAACTGTTTATTCCCCGTGGATGAAGGAATGCAGTGTGATGAGTGTAAAAAGTGATTCCATAAGATGTGTACCTGTTCACGTCCCGCCGCATACAAAAGATGCTCGAAGTCTAACTCGCATTGGTTTTGCACGTTTTGCTAACAAATAGGACGTTAATAATCCAGGAGGCTATGAGCCTATTAGCTTTGGCAAGTAAAAAGAAAGATAGTGGTTGCACTGTTAACATAAGTACTGCCAGTGAAGAATGTGTCAGTGTCGTACGTGCTGTTACAGGACGTGTTAAACACCCTACTGTGATTGACGGAAAAGTGAAATTTCCGTTAAAACTAACGAGGAGTGAAGCGCTACTCGATATTGACATGAGTAGCCATGCATCTCCAGTGGAAAGTGAAGACCCGGATAAAACCGTCACCATCCCAAATGTGGCTGTCCTCAATGATGAAAAATGGACGGCAGTACGGAGAAAAAGTGAAAAAAAGCTAAAAGTAATACGCTTTTGGTTGGCAAGTCATTGGTGAACTCGCATTCTGAGCCACAAAATACACTACCAAACTCTGATAGTAAGGCAGAATTGCAGCCCGACGTGACCGAGAATTTAATCTCTGAGTCCAGGCTTGAGATGCAGAGGGAGGACGCCAGGTGGCACACCGGCGATGACTGTGCTGGAAGTTAGTGCTAGCCAGAAACAGGTTGTGGTCTGTGCACAGTTGCAGCAAACGGTCCCCGTTATCTGTCCTGCGACCAACAAGTCCACATCAGCCACCTAAACGACTCTCTTCTGTGCCTAGACGCCCGACCTGTGCATTCAAGTCTCCGGCTAATACTACAATATCTGTCGAACGCACTTTCTGAATAACAGTTAATTGGTGGTAGAATTCATCCTTGATTGCATCCGGGCTGCAATCTGTCGGGGCATAGGCGGAGATAACGAAAAGACACCGTTTCTCACGCCGATTTCTTCTCACTTTGATGGAACTTTCTAATCTAACAGCACATAACCGATTGTTAATGGGGATCCAGTCGATTAGTGCTGCCTCAGCTCTAGCGCTTAGTGCGACACCAACGCCAGCAAGACCAGACGAAGATGCCACAGGGTCCCCGGATAAACGCGCGTGAAACAAGCTTTTCGAGGCGACAGATGGAGAGAGAATTTGTAGTACTTCACCAGAGTCTTGAATAATGGTCTCGGATAGACAACAAACATCAACATTAAGACTTTCTAAAGACATAGCCAGCCCTATCTATTGTCCGATCTGCATTAGCGTGCGAACGTTGAAGGAAGCCAGCTTGAACGGCGTACGTGGTTTCAGAAAAACTGTTTCAGTATTCATATTCGGTGGAAGCATTCACTTTCGACCAGACAGTGACTGGAGATCGTTTAGATAGGACAGAGTTCCCACCATGGGCGAGCTGCTGCATAGGTTGAAAAATGGGAGTACATAAAGTGGGGATAGAGGAAGGTAAGTGACGTAGTATATAAAAAAATGATATGGTGGAACGAGTTCAACACCGAGGGATTAAAATGGTAAAAGGTCTATCTGGCCTATCTTATGAAGATAGACTGAGACACCTCAACTTATTTCCGTTATCTTACCGTAGAAGACGAGGTGACCTAATATTGGCTTATCGTATCCTGAACTATGGCCTTGGTACTAATGTCTTGTCTTTTCCCTCCGTCTAGGACTGATCATTTGAGAGGACATTCAAAGAAAGTTTAAAAACTGAGATCAAATTGTCTACGTCTAGAGTTTCATTTCTCGCACCGAGTAGTGGATTACTGGAATTCTATACCAGAACACGTATTACCAGCACGTTCTGTTGACATATTCGAAACCAGATTCGACCTCCACATTGTAACAAACTGCAAGGATTTATATAGGTCAATAGACCTCCTATCCTTATTAATGAAGACTAAGGACAATTATACATTGTTTATTCCTGTAAACAGGGAATTCTAACTTGGCGTGTTTACACTTATATACTTAAGTGGTCAGGGTAAAATTATCTTCGATAATCATTAGATTCGATCAAATCTAACGAAAACTCGATAACATGAAAATATTTATCGGAATTTATTATATTCGCAACACTTGTATACTAGTACTGGACCACCAGTCCATACAAAAATGAACTTAGATACTTAGTAAACCATCAAGTTGTAAATTTTTACGGTAACTTATGGTTTTAATATGTTAATTACAATAGTTAAGAATACAATGAACAATATCAGAAGATAAAGTAGTCATAATCAGTGAGTTGACATTTCGACACTAACAACTTACACTACAATGTCTGGGACAGAATTTATGGAGTTAGAAGTTGATTAAACACCATATAAGCAACAGATATCCTGCCAAGAACAAAATAAGACTCGTCAACAATTCAGCAAGTGACCTGAGTCAGTCCTGCTAAATACAAAGGTGTTCAATTAAAATCTGTTAACGATGACATCAAATTACATATGGCCTGTTTCAAGTACTAAAACTTCGTAGCTCTTAGTGACAGACATAGAAATAATGGACAATGTTAAGCAGTACGAAAATACTATTGCGTGAAACTATTGGGCACGGTTATATGGGAAACATAAATAGAGATAGAAGTTCCGCACGTACTCAACCTCGACCCATGGTTTATGAAGTTTTGGAACTTATCAGGCAACTCAAATCAAGATTGAAAATAGGGTTTGAGCATGCAGGTTGATGGTTGAAACCCCTGCGCCATAGGGATTGTTACTGGTTGGGTAAATAGCAAAAAATATAGGTTCTTTAGACAACATAAAGTACGACGAATGAATTGCTTCAAGTGAGAGGCCACTTGAAATGGAGAAGGAACTTTACATGGTTAGTTGGTCGGATGTCTGAATTTTTCATTTATTACGAAAATAAAAGAACTTGTCATAAGTGTATCAACAGATATCGGATGTAAATCAGACAGTCCCATATAGTTTATAGGAACTAAAGTGTGTAATTTTGAATTTTATATGTAAGCGGCCGCTCTTGCTTCACTCTATGCACAAAGATAATGAAAGGGCACGTGGAAGTTAGCATTAAGAGTGAAATTTCAACTTCAAAAGTTTTGTGGTCGAATTTATTAGAAGCGCAGCAAAACGTGAATCCAGAGTGAGGGTTAGCTTCATATGATGTTGAACAGTCCAGAGTTAATATACGTCTAGTTGGGAAGAAACCTACAATGTAGGGTAAACTGAACGAAAAACATAGGTCTACGCGATATTTCATTTAACGTTCTTACTAACCAGGCACGATTATTAGCATCCCAGAATCCACATATAAGACCCTATGGAAGGATAAATGTACCGAGGAAAACAAAAATGATATTAATTTGCTTGTGCACATAGAGTTTTCATTCCAATTCTCTCGATTTTTCATAAAATGTTTGTACCAAAGTTACAGATATATAGATCTTATAAGGTTTAGAATACGAAAGTACTAAATATGACTCCAGCTCACGGTTTAACTAAGAAACATGATGAACTTACATTAAAAATGAGATTGATAATCGACAATCAACAATCTGTAAACCCAAGTTCAAAGTAATCAATATATTTGACTGAACGCTTCCAACTCATGGCCTTGATGACTAATGTGTAAAACGTATAAAGTATAACAGTATGTTGGTTTTAAGTAGAATCGAATGTATCTTTTCGATGCCTTCATATAAGAAATGAGGTGTACGGGACAAGCTATTAATAAAGAATAGTTGGTAAATAAGCATGAGACTCTATTCATACTCCTGAAGAATAGTTGAATTCGCCTGTTGAATTCTTTAGAAGCTTTATGTACCACCTCAGCCTGTAAGGAATTTCAAGTCCCAAATACTTTTACTCGGCACACGATATGCCTACAAAAGAGTCTACTACGCTGAACCTCTAATTTATGACTGTTCCATTCAGGGTATATGTTGAAACTGACCTCTTGTAGGTATTTTAGAGAATACCTAGGGATATTCGGAATCCTGAAAGTCATTAAAGGGTTGTCTCCAAGTTCACTCTACCCTATTAGTCGCTCTTCACAATGCTCAATTTGGAGTTACCAAACCGATTTCATGATTATTCTTTGGATACACTTGACGGTTTTCTTGTCCTAAAGTAAGGAACTAGGTACTATGTTTCCACTATCCAAGCAATACTGAATAAAGATCGGTGAAAAATTGCGCCACCAAGTTTTTCCAAAGCTGACCTCAAAGTTACTTTCACAGACTGGCTCCGGAGTGACAACGAATGATTCACACTGGCCCTAAAAGGCTGATTATTTGGGTGAGTTTATCAGTGGTGATTGTTGACCTATCGATTTAAGCTTACTGTTAAGGAAGCTATGATTGCTTTACTCTTAAACTTATCAGAAACCGGAATATAGTGCACCTACCTTAACCTTTCGATCGAGAATCATGGTTCACCACTCCTTCTGAATCAGTAGATTCATGATCCATGAGTAGGCATTCTTAAGACTACGTTGTTGTGGTTAAAAAATTATGGATGATCTACAATCACTTATGCCATTTTAAATCAAGGATATCATGACGTTTGAGAGCATTGAAAGAAGAGCTGTTATATTGTATTTCTTAAGATAATTACAGACAAAGAACATGACTAATAATCGGGTGAGCAATTCAAAAGTGATGCAACTAGGCATCCAGTTAGAGAGATAATTTCATATTCAGCTGATAATTTTGAAGTACGTCCTCAAAACTTTTGAAAACTAAAATCCTTTCTTTCACGTCCGGAATTTCGTTCTACACAACGAATTATGAATCATTGAGATTCTTCATCAGATTATAAAGCTCATTCGTGTGAACGAGGTTGGGTCTTCTCAACACCACAGATCTAGAGGATTCAAATGTGTCACCTGACTCTCTCCATCTCGGCCACTATGTACTGCAAAGTCTGTATCGTATCAGTTTTCGAAACCTGTTTACATATTGTTACCACTGATTGCATAGGTGTATAGCTGAACCCAAGGAGAATACGAAGATATTTTCCAAGAACATCGTAGATACTGACAAAAATGGCTTAACGGAGTGTGACTCACCAAACTTGGATCCTACTGAGGAGAATATACATATTACCATTATAATCTATCTCTAGAAACCGATCTACTTGATATATGACACTGTTGAACTATTAACTGCTATAACAGAATATCTGTGATCAGAGGGACTCCGTTCATAGGTGGTCAAACAAAAAACGTCAGCTCGCATGACCTGTCAAGATCAATATATTGATGTATGCAGGACGGGAAAATATTCAAAGTATTCGTTGAAAAACTGTACTTCAAGGTACGTGAAAACGTCTTTAAATAGAGGGGCATTCAATCAGTTACCATTGCATCTCTGTCCGTTCTTTTGATTTCAGTCCTCTCCTTTATTGACCTAGATGTTAACATGGATACTATAACTACATTAAAATCTCACAATATTACGCTACTTCTTACATCCACCTCTAATTCCTGCCTCCAATCTTTCTGAGAATAGAGGGATCATGTCCTTAATTTTAGTTTATTTAGTTTGAATTGAAAAATATGGCAGCTTTTTACTGGTACCCATAAGGACGCCACAAGTATTCGGAGTTTAAAAAAGCGCCTTTATCCGTGACACCTTAATATTCGAAGCATACCAACCCAGTCAAAACAGAAGTAAAGAGGTTTGAAGGTATATTCGAAAGGCTGTAGACATATAGGGAAGCAATCGATCTAAGCTGGCTAACGGTTGTAAGAAATGCATTGTACGACGTACTTATGCATGATCTGGTGCTGATGCGTGACCGAATGCCTTCAGCCAGATGTGTCCATCAGAGCTAATAAGGTTGGCATCATATGTCTAAGACTTATAGAACTATTTTTGGGGGGTTTATTTGCCGTTACACCGAAATTCGAAGGATCTGTCACGTTTCTGCATATTGCTTGATTACTCTTCACTATCAGTATTTCTTCTACTTGGTTCCACACAATTTCGTTGTCCGAGTAAGACTACGAGCTTCTGTTGTTGATAAGGCGAGACTATAATTTATGGACAAATCAGTCAGATATAAGATAACAGGTCTTGGATTTTGGCGCGAAATTCATTCATCAATTTTCCTTCTGGCATTTTGGCTGATGTTGGTTCGTAATCAAAACCCTGAATCTAGTTCCTAACCCTAACCACCAACTGTAAATCCCTATTCTACTTCCTCACACTGCTTTACAACCTCTTTCAGCTCTAGTTAGTAGTTGAACATTCCCAAGGTCACTTTAGCGTTTCCTAAAGGTCGTTCGTAAACTACAGTCTCACCGTTGATAATAGTTTTTTTAAAACGAAACTAGAAACCCTCAAACCACTGTAAATCGGATAGTGCCACTGCCTGTCGCGAATCGACAACCAAAGCAAAGTTCATGTACGTAGTGAGCAATTAAAAGTCTGGGACATATGTTGTATATTCCATAAGAGTTCGATAAAGACAATCTAATGATACAAACTGGAATTGCAATTAATCATTTTTATACTTACACGTAACACCATTCCCCAAACACTGTATGTTAATATGGGTCTGAATAACTTCGAAATAATGATAACATTAATAACAATTCTGACGTAGTTTTTTGAATTTGATTGTTTCTCTAATTTTGTATCGTCTTCACTGTCTACGCCAGTTTCAGTATACTTTATCCTCTATGCCAATGACTGTCATATTGGCTAACAAGTCAGAATCTCCGTAACTTCAAGTGAGGAGTAAATACGTTAAGTCCAGTATAGCCTATGGTGATTTGAAGCTAATTAATTCAGATCTACAGAATTATGGTCTAAGTTCATTATTAGTACTTCTATAATGGTAGACCTAGTCCTGAAGTTGTAAATTTTTCATGAAGTGACTACCTAATCTGTGAGGTCTTACGTGGCAGCCCCTGACTCGCCGTATCGTAAGAATAGTCTATATAACGCCTAGCACCTTTGAACAACATATTTGGTATAGATATAGAATAATATGTTTAATGTAAAGACAAGTTATGCAGGATAACCACGTCTGCGAGGACAAGCCATGCCATCTGACTGAATGAATGTTCACACGTTCCCCCTTGTTGCCCTTCTCTCTGTGTCAAATGTTGGCTATTTATGTTCCCAGTTATCTCGTGTTCAGCTTTGAGGATTGTGTAGTTAGAAAAAATACCACTACAGATCAATAAGTCTATTGCGTAAATTTCAGTAAATTTTTAAAAGTGGATTTCGCTTCGTAATTATCACCATCTGTAGCAGTGTAAATAGGTTTCTAGCTTTTGATTCATCAATAATTTCATTCCGTCACTACATTTGTTTTGTGGAACCTTCCTCAGAAGCATAATCTTACAATGACCTTTAGCTCATTATTTCTCACGTGCTTGGCTACAAGCAAAGTTTTCACATTTTCAAATATGAATGAATATGTTTTACTTCATTGAGGTTGCTTAATAAATACTTTACCTGACCACATAAAAAAGTAACTGAGCAAATATACAAGGCTGATGGTTGAGCGAAGACAACGAGAGATACTATGCAATGGGGAGCATTACTACTAATAACATAATTGTGGACATAGTGCAAGTAGGATGAAAAGTGCAATATGTCGTATCCTCCTACCTGTTATTTTGAATGAAAGACGGAAACCTTGTGCAAGTACAAAGTTTTCAAGTCTCTTATTGAAAGTGTTCGCTGAATGAGGTTTAGGTCACATTAGAGCGAATTGGTTCCACATAAAGCTGGTCTGAAATTAAAAACACTCGTACACAACCAGAAGTTTTGTTTCTTGATGTTCAACCAACCTGCCACTACTTCGCGAAACGTGTTTGTGGGATTAGGACAAAGTGTTTTTATTCCAGTGATTTACAGTACCTAGCATATTTCATACCATTGTCAGGTTGTCTTTTATTTTTTCGCAACCCAGAGAGAATAATGTGGGTGGAAAATTCGACCTATGTAGGGTTGACCCCTTTATTATTATTACCTTTATTTAATGTTATACGTTTAGTACTACGTAAAACTTTCAGAAAACAATATTTTAGTAGGATACCGTTATAAAAAATTGATAACTGTGTACATGTGCGCATGCTATAAGTAAGTAATATATCGAGAGTTAAATGAGATTTTTTAAAGAATATTACAATCTATTTATTTTTGACCAGCAGCATGGTTAAGAACGTAATTTTTATCAGGTCAGCTCTTACAACCTTTTCACCGCATAGAGTATTCACCAGATACGATATTGCCTAGGTTTTAGTCTTTTGTTTGTAGTCATGCATTCTAATGTATCGTCGTCACGTTCTACGGGAAAATCAGTAGGGAGGAGTGTATGGGCTCGATTTGTTTCTCTGCTTCAAGCTTCTTTCAATAGATATCCATACCTTTTTAGGAGCGGAATTGCAACGAACTTTCCAATCCTAAGATAGGCCGGACATATGTGTTAGGGTGCTTGTAAGAGTCTTTCGTTGAACGCATTAGGTAACCTTTGCTCCGAGTAAGAGGATCCATGGATATTGTCCTCTCTACTGAAGACCTGAGATTGTGCTATCTTTCCACTTGCTAACGAGTCTTGGGCCTTGATGAGTGCCAAACAGGTTGACTATCTATGTAATAATAATAATAATAATTTATTCCCAAACAACAGTTTGTTACATGCCAGTTTACATGCAAGGTCAAATGGTTACAGAGATTACAGTTTTCACTGTAGTAAATTACTCAGCTGGGTTGATATTTTACAAGATTTGAATGTAGATAGTTTTAGTAAGAAACGCACTGTCAATATCACAATTGGCGCGCGTTATGAAGGTGGCGTTGCGACATGCAACTGACGGTCAAGAATAGATCCATGTGAAGTTTGGGGCTTTTAGAAATGGCAACCTTATGTCCCTCTGTAATTTCTGGGGCTTTATTAATGGTGCAGGACGAAGTCATCCATTCCATATCTGTTTTCGGTGGCGTATCTGAAGGGGGCTGAAAAAAGGTGTGAGAAAAATAAAGGACGAAAAACAGAGTAGATAATGTTCCTGGAGGAATAGTTAAGGTATGACTACCTTGTCTATTTCTATGTTATGAGGGTACTTATTAGGCGAGAGTATTCTTATATGTTAAAGAAAATAGGTGTAAACAAGGTATAGGTGGATAAGGAACTGTATCAATGAAGGTGGTTCAGAAAGAAGCTGAGAGTATGGGATCATCCGTAGTTATTAAATATAGTAGGTAAGACAATATTCTGATACACAAGTAGCTGTCTACCTTCTTTTTCGAAGCTATTTAAGCCAATTTCTTGTAGAATTTATAGGGTCTTTATCAGGCTTCGTTTTTAGCGAGTTGCCTAGCTTGCTTGTAATAGGAATACTCAGTAGGAAGTGAAACGAATTCAGAGTTTTTAACACGATTTAAAAAGGTATTTTCCATAAATGAATCAGCATGAATACCGTTGGTTCGTGACATTCCACTAGACCATAAGGAGTCGTAATTCAATGAAATGTTCCGCCCTACTGACACTGTTGGATTGAAGTTATCTCCACACCACTATGTTTGCCAATCAGTAACGCCCCTCTCCTTTTGTGATATTAGGCTCTCTTACGTTTGTGGTGCGTATGAATATTGGTGTTTCCGTAGATTTTAGGTGCTATAGTTATGCCTTCAAATCGTTAGAAATAAGCAGTAACGTTGATTTACTAGCTACAACTTTATTTCCTACAGTCGGGACTTCTGTCAAAATCCGTTCAATGATAAGCTACAAGATATAATGGTGGAATGGCAGTGTGATTAGTGATATAATTCTTTGATGAATGACAGCCGATACCTCGTTTTTGTAAGAAAATATTTTGATAGGTCTTGCAATAGGTTAAGGTTGAACTGGGCCACTTCTGGAAGCTCAAATAATAGCTGATCTGTCATACAAAACAGGAATTCATCGTTGATTTTGATCTAAGAATAATGAGTTGATGGATGATATAGACTCAGATGAGGATGATTATTCTTTGATTTATTTAATGAGACCCAAAGATGCGTAATTTACATGAATTTTACGTTCTCCAGAGCGTAAGCTAGCAATAAGGACACACTAGACTGAAAACCTGTGGTGGCTATTCCTGTCAGTACATGCTCAATACTCGAATTTTGGGGAAATGTTTGGACTTTCCTCAGTCATATGAAGATTTGTAGCTTTCCCCAAAGTCCAGTGAGAACATCTGAATCGATGTTTCACAACTGTGTCAACCAAAACCTGTTATGCACGGCATTATTCAAGCTTTTTAAGATATAACTACAATAATTGATATTGTTCTTTACGTGGTAATCAAGTTGATTTCACATTCTATCACTAATGTATCGGACAAAGAAGTGTCTGCTCCACTTCGTTTTTCAAAACTCTTGCTCCATGCAGGTGAGGTTTTGTCGCCGTTATCGACTTCGATTTCTTTTTTAGTCCGGCTTAACAACAGCTCGCTTTTTCTTTTAGACTAAAAGTGCTGAAGGTAATGAGAGAGGTGAGAGACGGGTGGCAGCTAACAGACTGTCAAACGTGATGGACTGCCATCGGTTGACATTTTGCAAAGGGTTAAGGCTAAGAGATGATTTTGGGAAGTACAACTTGGCCGTCAATAAAAGGAAAACCTTTAGCACTCTACAAACAAACGATGTAGGCGACGTTGAAGCTATGCACTTGTGTCACAGGATTGTACCAAATTATGTGACTGCCTAGTGTGGTTACAGTCGGTTCGCACTCACAGAAGTAGTTGTTGCCACCTTGGTTTCTTCACAAAACCATTTATTTAAAAAGAGCGATTACAGAGATGTAGCTATTTATGGATCTGTCAGTGAATCAAATGCCTGATAGAATTGTCTTCGATTTGATGAAGGATGGTGGCATCACTGTTAGGACGACAAATGAAATTATGTGCCTTTTTGAAACGGTTATTTTTGAACTCCTGACGTCTGTCAGAAGTGTGCTGAGTAGTTGCCACAATGTAGAACCAGAATTTCAGGACACAGGTGTGTACTACCATAAAGGACTGAGATTAAATCTACTGAGTATTTCTTAAACTTGGCTGCGCATGATCAACTTCAGCGACCTTAAATTACAGATCAGCTATGATAGCTTGCCAATATTCAAAGGTTCTAAGTAACAGCTGTGGCCTATCCTAGGTCATCTTGTAGCTTGGTAACCTAGCAAGGTATTCATGGTCGTTGTCTATGGTGATAGAGTAAGGCCATCTTTTTTCAACATTTTCGCAGTTGTTGCAAACGAGTTACAGGACTTGCTGACAATAGGCATTGGTGTTTATTTATGAAGTTAGTCGCTGTTACTTGTGATACCCCTACTGGTAGCCCCGTTATGTATGTCTTGCGTGCACAAAAATGTTGTCAAATGTTGGTGATTGTGCATGAAAATATACAGCAAGAACTTCATTTAAGGGATTTTGAAACATTTTTACAATGGTTTATGTTCCAGATAAAAGTCAGTTATCAAATTCCAATCACTTGAAATTGATATGCAATCGATTATTTCGATAAAGCTTCAACTTATAAACTAGTTTTTTAATTTAATCAGTGTGATAGAAAGAAGACTACAATTTACAGTATTAAATCCTGAGTCTCTAACTATTAGAACGAGTCACGAACGTATCATAATATCAACAATTGTTTGAAATAAAAGCTAGCAACTTTCTAGACGAGGTTAACCAATATTAGCCCTGTAACTTTGATGTTCAAACATTTAGTCTATTTAGTTGTATTGTAGAGTCAGTCGCATGCCTAATCAAGAGATTCTGTAAAATCATGTGCCCGAAGTAATTTTTGGCTGGAAAACTTGATATATTGAAGAAACTACCTGTTTCTTATCCTAAAAGCTAGTTGAAACGCAGTAAACTAGTCCTGAATAACAACTCCTTTTTCTTGTGATGGGCCTAGTGGTCGGATTAGCTATAAATTACATGGGACGCAAAACGCTTACCCGCTTGATAGCCGTCGATTTAAACTATCTTATGAGTTTAACTGTGTAGACGCTAAAACAGATTTTCAAGGATATTAAGATTCTACCAGATAGAACACCATGCCAACGAAAAGCAGGTCGAGATAACTACAGACTACCAGCATCAAACACCCAAGCGTATCATAATCCTAAAGGTCATAAAATTAAGTCCGATCCTAAGCAGATATCTAACTTTACGAATATGCAACCACCGAAAAACTCTCCTGAATCTCCAATAGTTCAAAACCCAAAAGAAAGTAGTCCCAATGTAGGTGATGCCTATTCTTTTTAAGAATGTTGACTCAGATTCAACCCTAAGTAGTTGTACTGATTACGAATGTGATAACACAGTCCAAATCGCTGTTAGTGCAACAACCAGTTACAGTGACTGTGCAACGGATAACGGGAAAACTGGTCATAAAAATTATCTGCCTGACCACACGCTTAACGTCGATATACTTGAACCTTGCAAACCATCTCAAGCATCTTTAACAACACACGACCCTCAAATTACGAAGGAGCCAAAATCAACCACAAACCTTGGAAATAAGCGTTTAGAACATGCTCCCTATACGTCAGGTATAAATAGCAATCTAAATTGTAAACGGCCACTTGGTTGCACACATAGACCTGATAGACTTCTTGGCCCGGCTCCAAATATGTATACTATTCCTTTACCAAATGTTATATTCAATAACAATGAGAAGACTTTTTTTGTACTTCCGCCGGCTTTTCTGCCGGCAACAGTAAACATACTTCAAATGATGACAAAGTTGTTGAATCTATTTCCGATTGCAACACAACTCTCACCTTAGCCAATCCTACGAGTATTCATGAAAATACCAATTGTGATTTATACTCTAACCTGCTTCACCATGGTATTTCTCAATTTCTTATTCTTTCGTTCAATGCCCGCTCTCTGCCCAATAAAATTACTCACCTCAAAACCCTTTTATTGCTTGTAAATCCAACTATTGTACTTATTACGGAAACGTGGTGCAATTCATCCATATCCGATCACTCACTGCATATAGATAACTACGTTTTCTTTAGAACCGATAGATGTAATGGATTAGGGGGCGGTACACTTATCTGTGTCCGTTCGGATATTCAGGCCCGAAAATTTGAGGATAAATCCCTTGATGCTATAGACAACTCCGCCTGGGCTACTGCAAACTGTGGATCTCAGAATTATCTACTGGTGGGATGCATATACAGACCACCCCATGCAGACTCTAGGTTTGACAGATTACTAACAAACATCTTTTCCATTGCTTCACACCAACCGCATACTTTTAAAATCATCGGCGGTGATTTTAATCTGCCAAACATTACATGGGATTCGACTCCGGTACCAGGTCGACATGACAAGTTAGTTGAAACACTAGAACTTTATGGATGGGTCCAACAGGTCAGACAACCGACTAGAAAGAATAATAAAACTTGATTTACTATTTACAATCAACATAGACTCTATCTCAGTGCATATCAGTCATGAGTTTTTTAAGAGTGATCACAGAGTAGTATTGTGTATCATTCATTCTTTTGACGCCATACAACTGAATTCTAAAGCTGCAATGATGTACAAGTGTAGACATTTTGATCAACAAACCTGGAAACGGACTGAAAGTCTTATTCGTTGTTTACCATGGGAAACTTATTTTACCACAAATAATATTGACATTGCGATCTCTGATCTATACCACAACTTGATACACTGCCTCGACTGCACTGCTCCAATTTTTAGCCATGTGGCTTATAACGCCAATAGGGGCCAGAATAAACTTAAAACTTTTAAAAGAAAGCTGAGGAAACTAAAACACCGTTACCACAAGCATAATGACTTGTATGCACTACAGAGTATACTTAAGTTAACTGACAAGAGTGATTCATCTAAACGCAAGTATTTTATGAATATAGAAAATAAAGCCCTAGGTAATAAAAGCTCAGAATTATCAATACTTCGGCTTTTTAAATCGCGTGTGAAGTCAAATTCTCTTGGCGCGACCAAATTCTTCATAGTTAACGGAAGAATTATTGATGACCCCGATATTATTTGCGAACAATTCAGTCAGCATTTCTCGCAGTGCTATAACACTAGAACTGAAAGCCGTATCAATACATTTCCAATACTGACATGCAGACACCTGTCGAAAATTGATTTCGTACCCTCCAACATCAAGCAGGCCATAACTGCCTTGAAAAAGTCCTATGACGGTGGACCTGGATGGGATTCCCTCATCATTTGTGAAATATGGTAGTAGAGAATTCCCATATTTGTTTTTAAAACTTTTCAACCTATCTATGGAAATATGGGGCCTATCCATCTGCATGGAAAACATCTCTTATCACCCCCAGATTCAAAACCGGATCACGCAGTGATATTGTTAACTACAGACCAATTAATTTGACATCCGTGCTGTCAAGAACTATGGAAAAAATAATCCACAAACAGCTATTATCATTTTTGCTTTCTGTTAATCTGATTAGCCCATCCCAACACAGTTTTATGACCAAACGCTCATGCTTCACATCGCAGCTGGAATTTTTTGACCAAATTACCCAGAGAAGAGATGTTGGTCAATCAGTGATAATTCTGTACTTCGAATTTGGTAAGGCCTTCGACAGCGTCTCACACAAACTTCTTATAAAACTCTCTTCATATGGAATACAGAATCCCCTTTTATCTTGGATCAAGTCATTTTTAGAAGAACGTAGCCAAATTGTCCGCTTTGGATCTTGCTACTCCAAACCTGTGAATGTAACCAGTGGCGTTATACAAGGAAGTGTAATTGGTCCACTTCTCTTTCACCTTTTTATCAATGACGTTTGCTCCCTCTTTCAATATGGTAAACCTTTTCTTTTTGCCGATGATCTAAAAGTGGTTTATTCATTCTCATCTCCCACCAAAGAAAGCTATATTTCAACGGTAATCCAAGAGGAAATAAACAAGTTGTACGAATGGGCTATTTCGTGGAATTTGCCACTTAATGTTGATAAAAGTGGATTTATTCACATCGGCCGCTGCCTTACCTTAAATCTGGCTATACATAAACATACACTGAAACCTCTCAACACTGTTCACGACTTGGGTTTAAGATATAGCGACAGTTTGAACTTTTCTGAGCACATTGCATCTCAAGTATCCAAAGCTAGAAAGCTCATCGGATTCATAATGACTAATTTCAATAATATGGAATCGAGATTATTATTATACGGAAAATGTATCTTACCAATTCTTGAATATGGTATTTTAGTTTACAGTAATTGCAGGCATATTGACTTGATTAAAATTGAAGGTGTTCAAAGAAGGTTCACTAAAGCTGTTTTGGGATATTCTGACAACAAAGACTATCACCAAAGATGTCAACAACCCAAAATATAACCACTCTGGATCAGGCGTATCAAATTAAACCTTATCTTTCTCTACCGGCTTCTTAACGGTATTTCTTACTCTTCGCTATCTACCCCTTCGTACTCTATGATACCGTCCCACAATCTACGCGATAAGGAAAATATTCTAGTGATTCCAAAAACCCACACAAATTTACGTCAGAATTTTTTCGTTATTCGCTTATCAACCATGTGGAATAGACTGCCAATGAACCTCCGATGCAGTGAAACTATAATCCGGTTCCGAAGTCTTCTTGATGATTTTCTTTCCGAAAGTGGATTGTGTCACCTATTGAATATTAATGTGCTTAACAACGATCTATACAAAAAAGGTCCATCATCTATCTAACTGACTGAAAAGCAAAGTGAAACCTTTGAAACTTTTCATGTCTATTTCACTTTATTTTACATTTATCTTAATATACAAAGTCTGCTTATGTTCGTATTTATAATTATTACTGTTATTATTATCATCATCATCATTATTGGTACCTCAACACATTAGATATTCTTTTCATCTCTTCTTGTCCTTCTAAACATATTTTATTCCTAAACATGCAAAGTCTACAACTAAAAACAAGAAATCCTATGTTCCACCTAAACAAACAAATTTTTTTTTATATTATTCACAACATATAACATAGAAATTTATATTTAATTACTCTTTGCAATTAATTATGACTATGATAGCATCATTCTAAATTATTATTATTGCACTAATGTTTATACTAATACCCGGTTTCACTCTGTATACTGTCACATAAATCTACACGTATTTATCCGTAAGGGTTTATTATTGTTGTTATTATTATTTAAAAATTATTCGTTCACCTCAAAAGTCTATACCCATTACACTATTATGATCATGGTTGGACCCTTTCACTGGGTGTTCATTTCTTTTCTTTCTTTTTTTCCTTCTAAATAAATATTATTCTTAAGATTACGAAGCTTTGGATTAAGACAATAATTTGTGTTACGTTGAATTCAACTTATCGGACTCGTTTTATCTTCACTATGTATATACACCTCATACATATTGATTATCTTTTGCACTTAATTGAAACTTTCAGAGCATCATCCAAAACTATGACTGTACACGCACAAACACTTATTCTAACATCATATCTTACCGCAATAATATGTTGTTTACTTATTAATTTATTCTATTTTATTTTATTTTTATTACTCGTTTTTGCTATACATACATAGTTGTTTATTCTTGTTCTGCGTTAAGATATTTACGTATTCCGCGTCTCCTTTATTTCTATTTCCTTCGTTTCTTCCTTTCCTCCTTCAAAATCAATTCAAAATTCTTGCCAATTACGCAGAACCTGATTTATTATTATTATTATTCTATCATTAATATTTTATTTTCCCTTCCTTTCTCAAACATGGCAAATGTAATGCTAACATTATTGAAAATTATGTATTATTGCATTTTTGAAGAAACCCGAAATAGTTTCTTCACAGCACTTATGTACCCATAAGATGTTTTTGAATAATAATAATAATAAAATATGTGAAAGAAATATGTTAGCCATATTTTATGCTCTCGCCGTGTCTACGTGATTGGCGGATTAGTATCATGTAAATGATTGACGACCTATTAAATTAGATTGCTATGAGATGTTCAAAGAAGCTGAACTTTGAATAAAATAATTAAAAGTGAACTGGTATATTATATTTGGGATACTCTACGACCGAGTCACGTAAGGTAATTAAACACACGAATGACTAGGTTTTTCGGTGAGATTCTGTAAACATACCTCTGAATATGAAGCGATTACATTCAACATTTACATGGTAAAACGCGCGACGGCTAGAAAAATTTGTTATAAACACCTACATCTGCCAGTAATGCCGGTCCCCTTTTCCGTACTGCTAAAAGTATGAAAATTCGAAATTCAGAAACTAGGATATTATACATAATTTTTATCACAAAGTACAAAGTTTCTGAAAGTCACCATAGATCATGATCGCAATATAACTGAACTTTGTTATGCAAAGAAGTCTTTTTCATGGATTAACATCTTGGAATTTCCGGTCTGCCTACAATCGATGCTAAACCATTCGATTATTAGTTAAGTAATGTTTCCAACCATAGCAATCCATAAAAAGACGTCGTTTATTAAGTTAATTGTTACTGAACCTGACTAAAATAAGTCATATCACAGGAAAACCGATTTCCTAACTTTGTTGATGTACGGAATATTATTCTGCTATTCAGAGGGATATATTGCATGTTAAACAAAAATAAGTTTAGTCGTTTGCGAAAACCAACAGTCTTTCTGACACACATGTGATTTCTGCTGCTTTCTTCTACAGTACCTAAGTAGCTGATAATCTAGTAATTTGAAATTTTTCAACAGCTGCAGCACCACCTATTAAAGGGAACATATAAACACCTCCAACGTTCCCTACTGTTTCGTTTACTTCGCTAATGAATGTACTGAATGTGTAATTATTACTGACAAACAGTTCATTGATATACCAGTGTTGTGAAGAAACCAATTCCGGTTTCTTTAGAAATGAAATGATACACAAGTCTTGATAATGTTACCTTAATATTTGTTATGTGTAAACAGGTTCTGTGTAATTAAGAAGAACGTTGAGTTGTCTTTAGAGAAGGCGAACGGAAAAATCGAAGGAAGAAAACGTTAAATATGTAAGTGATTCAATAATCGTGCTGATGAAAACAGAATAAGAACAAATGACCTATGTATTCCCAAATGAATAAAAATAGAAAAAAACAAATAAGAAATTAAAAGATTAATGCAGTGAGATTTGACTGCAGAATAAGAGCATTTACAGTGATGCAGAATGATGCTATGGAAGTCTCAATTAATTGCAAAGGATAATCAAATGACAATTTGTATGGGTCATATACACTTATTGAAGATAAAGTGAATTTATTCAGTTGTACCATAAAATAATGTGGTTTTAGTTACAGTCATTGGATGTTTTGGAATAAAATTTCTTCAGAAGGAAAGGATAGAGTGGGAAGAAAAGAGAGAAACCTAACATCATGATAATAGTAACAATAATAATCATGTACATGAACACTAGCGAACTCCGGATATTCAGGCGAAAAGAAAGAAAACAGAACGAAATAAATGAGCAACGTTTCAAAGGTTTCACTTTGCTCTACTGTAATTAGTTATGTGTCGGACCTTGTTTGTATAAATCATTGGCAATCGCATTGATAATTAATTGGTGATACATCCAAGTTCGCAAGGAAAATCATCAAGGAAACTTCTGGATGGGGTCATAGACTTACTGCCACAGTGGCTCACTGGTAATCTTCCACACGGTCGAGTAGAGAATGACTAAAAAACTCTGGCGTATGTCTGTGTAGGTTCTTAAACTCGCAAGAGTATTTTCCTTGTGGCGTAGGCTGTGGGGTGATAAGATAGAGTACGAAGGAGTGGATGCCGAAAAACAAGAACTGACGTTTATAAGCCGATAGATAAATATAAGATTTAATTTGATACGCCTGATCCAGAGTGGTTATATTTTGGGTTGTTGACATCTTTGGTGATAGTCTTTGTTGTCAGAATATCCCAAAACAGCTTTAGTGAACCTTCTTTGAACACCTTCAATTTTAATCAAGTCAATATGCCTGCAATTACTGTAAACTAAAATACCATATTCAAGAATTGGTAAGATACATTTTCCGTATAATAATAATCTCGATTCCATATTATTGAAATTAGTCATTATGAATCCGATGAGCTTTCTAGCTTTGGATACTTGAGATGCAATGTGCTCAGAAAAGTTCAA
>NC_031502.1:17468344-17471387 GCF_000237925.1 Schistosoma mansoni | reverse complement strand
TTCTTAGTAAGTAATACCAAAAAGAAGACCAAAAGGTACTATGTTTGTTGTTTGTGCACCAAACGTTCCGCATAGAAACATTCCTACCAATGTTAACATGGTATGGATGACTAAAAAATAGAGTCAATACACGACCCATGTATAAGCACCTTTATCACAATGAGGAAATGATGTAAAATTGATGACAAAGGAAGTGGTAGATAATTGAGGGGCAGGATCTATAACCTAGAAGACAATGTAATTTCACAGAATCGTACAGAGACTCAGTGACTGGCTGTCGCTATGTGTTTGACATATTTCTTTAGAGTAAAGAAACAAAAAACGTCCATGTAAAATTTTATCAGGTTTTTCGAATTCCAGATCAAAAATAACCACGTCATTACTCATTTAAGGAATGAAATGGACACACCCACAAACCTATCGACTACTACAAATATTCTCTTATCAAATATTAAATCGGTGGTAGTGAACTACAGTGTCAACATTTAACAAATATTTTGAATAACAAGGGTATACTAAGCAGCGAAGGACAAACTCAATATTATTGTGAGAGAACGAATACTACTATTTTCTGACTGTAGGAAGTATGTAGTCATACAAATAAATAGGACTGAAATATATTGATTTCCAAGTATTAAAGCCCATGGAAACTAAGAAGAAACTCCTAACTAAACAAACCTCCTAAAGTCATCTCCAGGAAACTTATGATGACATAATTTCCGAAGGTAATTTAAATTTACTTAATTTCTACTATAAATTCCGTATTACGGATGAATAACAACAATAGAGTTTGATTTGCTAACGTATTTTAGGCTTATTACTGGGCTACAGAAATCCGAAAACGTGCACTCATTGAATTAAACTATACATATATACCAGCACCAGTAAGTAAGCATCCTGTGGAGAAGAAAGAAGATGAAAGTGATAAACTAGTGAGGAAGACACAGTAGGTTTAGTTTGTGCTAAGATTACGGGGACATGATATAGATTTCACAGTGTTTTTTGTTTCTGTAAAAATATGATATTCTTGGAATTTATCATTCAATGAACTGATATTTGTGGGTGAAATATTACTAGAAGCTTATCTCGAATAAAACATTTCGTATCAACATAACCTGGATGTGATTAACATTAGTAGATCACTTGAGAAAATTATTTGTGTTTTCTTAAAAAGTATTACTATCCTGTTCAAATGTTGACTTTTAAACCTAGTTTCCTCGAAATCTCATTAACATAATTTGGAACATCACTGACAAATAAGCGTCAACGCTTCTTTTATCATCCAAAGCTTAAATCTCGTACGGGGAAACTCTGGCTATAACATAGAATTATTTGGTTGGCGAATTTGGTTTTTACATATCTCCAAACCAATGAAGACAACAGAGGACTATTTTCATACAAACTTTTCACACACTGCTATTGTCAGTTGCAACTGCACTCAAGTGTATTATATCATTGAGGATCAATAAACTACGAACCCCATAAAAGAATGACATGATTAAACTAGTCTCGGATTGTTACGTAATAAGTTTACGTTGAACCTACTGGATGTCTCACGTCCACACAGAGCACGCATAACGACTAATACAAAGTCAATAATTACTAATGCTGAATAAAACATATTAAATCATCAGTTCAGCAACACTATCTTGGATTATGTAAATGGGAAACGCATTCTGAGTGTTTTAACTTATTTATTTATTTTATTTTATTTAAACACATATATATTGGTACAAAAGGGCACCAGATACATATGCGCCACACAAAATAATGAAAGTAGGAAGAGAAAGGATGAAAAGATAAGGCGGACTAAAATGTACAACCAGAAAACTCTTTCAGTTAAGAAAGTTAGAACCACTCTTTATGAAGAAAGTAAAAGAAGGTTGCAGCAGGATCGCCACTGGCTTCTATTCTGAGCCATATCTGATAACGTCTCTAGCCACTGTGTTGCACCATCTCTCGGACCCCAGCCAGGGAGTCGTGAAGGACCAACAGAAGCTAGCCCTTTGCAGCTCTCTTTCATGCCACGACACCATGTCATACACTGACCTCCTCTCCGCTTTTTCCAACCAGTCCCAGGGTCGGCAAATAATGCACGACGTGGAAGTCTCTGGGACGACATTCGTAAAACATGTCCAAGCCACCGAAGTCGGTGTTTCAAGATGGTGACACCAATTGAATTATCGTCTCTGCGCCCGAACACACGATGCCGAACCTCTGCATTACTAACATGGTGTTGCCACTGGATGTCAGCAATCCTTCGGAGACAACGATGATCGAACACAGAGAGACGTCTAACATCCTCAACTTGGAGAGGCCAGGTTTCACAAGCATGGAGCAAAACTGCTCTCACCGACGCGTTGTAGATCCGACCTTTTACAGCCAGACTAACATCACGAAGGCGCCAAAGATGGCCCAGATTGGCATAAGCCGCTCCAGCTTTCATTATACATGCATCAATCTCATCACTCACGCCACCACCAGCACTTATGTAGCTACCTAGATACACGAACTTCTCAACTACTTCAATCTGCTCACCATCTAGGGTGAGTACAGGATGAGAATCCTGCCAGTCTCGTAGGAGTACTTTGCACTTGGAGGGTGCAAAGCACATGCCGTACCTGCGGACACTGATTGCCAACTGATTAAGTGCGGATTGCATGGCTTGGGCATTATCGCACAGTAAGACAATATCAATTGCATACTCAAGGTCGAGAAGTCTTTCTCCAGGCAGCAGATCCACACCGCCATTACTTACATCCATCAGAGCTGTTTCCAGGATGTCGTCGATGGCAAAGTTGGAGAGGAATGGTGAGATCGGGCAACCCTGCCTAACCCCACTGCTCGAATGGAACAAGGGAGAAAGGTGGTTGTATGCCCTCACTCTGCCTGAGGTGTTCGTATACAGGGCCTTTAAGATGTTAATGAACTTCTCAGGCACACCCTTCTTCAATAGACAATCCCAGAGAACAGTCCTGTCCAACGAATCGAAGGCAGCCCTGATATCAAGAAACACTACGATTGTTGGCCTGCGATAAGTATG
>NC_031502.1:17467036-17468144 GCF_000237925.1 Schistosoma mansoni | reverse complement strand
GATACACCTGATGAGCTGGTGTGGAAATCGGATAATTTGGAATGTTTATTAAGAATAGATATGCGATGCGGTCAACCCTCATCGACTAGGTTGGGTTATATATGTAACTGTTAACCACCACATAGAATAAAACTGCAACCATATATATATATATATATATATATATAGTGGATTGGCAAGCCGAAACTGTGCTTACGAATATGATACTGCCATTTCGTCATCCAATAAAAGGTTATGTAAAGTGTTAGAACGTGCAAAACAGTGAGTGGAAGTCAAGTATCGCAACTATCTAGCCATATTTATGTATGATTACAAGTTATTTTGCACACAATAATATATTTTGTGTAATCGGAATTCAGTTGCATTGTGATTTCGTAACGTTTTGAAACACATCTAATTAACCGTTGACAATTAATTTCTCTTTACGCAGAAATCGAACATTTAATTCTAAATATGGTCTGGGAAGTAAAACAAGTGGAGTGAAGAAACTGCCTCCAATGCATTTCTGACTGACATCACTGAAAACAATTATAAAACTATGTATGTTCGATTAAGTAGAAGAAATTAAATAAATCTTTAGCTTTTTATTAAACCAAACACGATGTGTAAAACGAAAAATGAGTTGTCCTTTACGCGTAATGAATGCCAAAAGTTGGCTGGTAATAATTATTGACTTTTACAATACACAACATACGCTGCAGTTTTCTTCTGTTTGCGAGAATTATACAAATATAGGAGCGAAGCACATAAATTCAATTTGGTAAAACAATTGTTTCTGCTGCGATTTTTAATAAATCTTTTGTTTTTAATCGCCAGTTTTTAGGATCTTTACTGATTTGGCACCATACTTCACCATGATGAGGTTCGGCAGTAACACAACGTCGGTATACTTCTTTCTGTTGATCCTAAATAAAATGAAATTAAGATAAAATCCTGAAGTTATTGTTACTGTGTCAACTACGAAACATTAATTGTGTACATAATCAAATCCTATACTGTAGGCTATACTTGGCGTTCAGGCTGAACTTATCATGTTGACTGACAGAAAAAGTTAATGCATCGATGTATAATTTAGCCTTTAAGCTTATCAGTCGTTTTGATATCTTGC
>NC_031502.1:17106151-17108462 GCF_000237925.1 Schistosoma mansoni | reverse complement strand
ATTATTATTCACTTATCATGCTATTATTATCATTATAAACATTATTATTAACCTTACTAAAACATGAATAATTAGAGTGAATAATTGTTTTCACTAACTTCACCAGACTATACAGTTACAGATACAAAATTACTGTTGTATTCTAACATAAAATATTAAATTCATTTAGTATTGTTTGTTTAAATCTTCCCATCGATGTGTTAGGACTGCAACTGGTAAGTCTCTAATTGGCGTATGTGCATTCTTTGCCCTACACTTTACTATATAGTCAATAAATACATTACATCGAAGCCTTACCCACAGTCCATAATTTGTAACTGTCTGATAAGCTTGTAACATGGTACTTATAGAAATAGTGTTTTCCAACAGGATGTGAAACACAGAGCATTGTGTGAGGTATGATATGTATCCAAAAAATAAGCATAAATGAGCCTAACATCACAAAAGGAGGGAGGGTGGAGTTACTGACCAGCAAGCACTGATGGTGAGGGTGATGATTTCAATCCACTCGTGTTTGTGGGGCAGAACATTTTGTTTGTATCAGGCTCTTTATGGATGAGAACAAGTCAATAGATCTGTGATATTGAGATTGTTCACCTACACTCACCATTAAGACTCACGTTTCTAATTTTTGTGCTGGATTAACTATTCTACTAAGACAACCTTTAACATGCTAACTCGGACTTTTACATGAAAACTGTGTGGCAGGCATCAGATGATAAAAAAAAAACTGACTGTAAAGAATATGGTTGCTATTTTACTCAACACTCTACTCTCTATATGCACTCTCTGTTCTTCCTCATTTCAACCTTGACTTCCCTCCTTCATTGGAACCTACTCCACCTTGATAAATATCACAACTCATTGTTCTTTATTACTGCCTTCTCTCTTCTGGAGCCCCTAATCGCAGTTCACTCTTGCAACATGAGCTAGTATCAATTTAATCTAATAATTTATCATACCTCCATCTGTTCCACTAATAAATGTTAAGCATTGATTATCGCTCATATCCAAATGCCTTGCTGCTCCTCGGTTTCTCTTTTATTTTTTCTCTTCAGAACCTTGCTCTGAGGGTGAAGCTATGTAACTTCTGACATCTGGAACAAGCTTGACGAACGCGCCTTCCCAAGGTCATAGCTCGAACCAGGCGCTCCACAAGCCTACTTTATAACAACTATAAACTTAAAAAGCTGCATTACATAAATACTTAGCACTACCGAAACCCTATTACACTTTTTGTCGAGATTGGATCTGGTATATAACGTGGACGCTATGCCCCTTTGGAAACTATTCTTATGAAAACACATTATATCTGAACCAATGAACTGCTATCAACTTTTATAGATTATAATTACTAAACAAGCTCGCTTGGGATGCATACTGTGAACCAGTATATGTTGTAAATTGTAGATCATGTCTGTAAAAATGGCGTGTACCTGCTATTGCAGAAATATATTATTATTATTATCTGCTGATCGAATTCTAGAAATTACCAAATCCACTAGCGCCAAGGTTTTTTCAGTCAAATAAAAACCTCAAACGACCCCGAACGACATCACCGAACTATGTCACACACACGATATCTTAGAGTTCGTAATGACCGTTGTCGGTCAAAAACCCCGCGTAGAAGTGTCTCACGTAGGCGATCTGGCTCTCGACCACGAGAGACAGACAATCCCGACTGGTGCTGGTATCATAACCAGTACGGTAAGTCTTCCAGAAATTGCAGGAAACCCTGCAATTATCCTACCTCAAAATCGAGTGACACGAAAAACAGTTCGGGAAACTTCCCAGCCGGCACGCGTTAACGGCAACCGTAGCCGGCGAACACAGCCGCCTCTTATATGTCACGGATGTGACCACGAAAGTTAGCTACCTCGTCGACACTGGCGCAGAAGTTAGCGTCCTTCCAGCAAATCCCGACGACAGACTTCGCGAGTCTGTTTTAAGTTTACAGGCGGCAAACGGAAAGCCGATCGCTACACACGGTAAAAGGTACGTTTACCTTAACGTGGGTTTACGCAAACCCATTCACTGGATTTTCGTTGTTGCAGATGTCTCTATGCCAATCATTGGTATAGACCTGTTACAATACCACAATCTACTAATCGACACACGCCCACGAAGGTCAATAGACGTAAACACTAAGTTATCTGTTTGCGTAACTCCTTGTTCTGGTTGCAGGTTATCCCCAGTCACAACTAAGCACGCCATAGACCCCCTATACCAATCATTACTTGACAAATACTCCGGGATATATCAACCACAACCGAAATTTGCTTGTGTAACAACAATGTTACACATCACATCT
>NC_031502.1:17103869-17105951 GCF_000237925.1 Schistosoma mansoni | reverse complement strand
AAGTAGAAAAGATCGGATGTAAACTCTTTTTATGATTAGTAACTATTTAACCGGACAGCGTACTTTCACTTTTGTTACATATTTAGAATATTCATGTTAACAGTTCTATTCTGGATTGTATCTTACCATTTTCTTTTTTCGTTTCTTCATTTATCAGGATTGCCATTACACTATACGTGGTGGCCGATGCCTAGATAATGGTTCTAGTAAACGATCATATCAATCTCCAATTATAACACTTCAATTGACGGTATGGGATAATTCGACCATCAAATAGTCGAATTCTAAACCACCACTGCTTAGTATAGGACAAGTTGAAAATTTATTTCATGAATGGGGACATGCATTACATTCTATGCTTGCACGTCCCAAAATTAAAACAGGACCTGAAGCAAATGTTGAAAATTACCGACCCATAAACATAACTTCAGTGGTGTCTAGAGTGATGGAGAAAGTAGTTAAAGCGGCGTTAGTCCAACATGTAATTACTAATAATCTCATCTCGGTCTCCCAACATGGATTTCTTAGGTCCAGATCATGTGATACATGCCTAGTGGACTACATGAATGATATAACTCTGAAACGAGACAATGGACTCCTTGTATCAGTCATATTTTTAGACTTTAGGAAAGCTTTTGATAAGGTTCCACACAAACGGCTTCTAGCCAAACTACGGTCCTTCGGAATCAACAACCCACTCTATTCATGGTTTGTTTCATTCTTAAAGGGACGTAAACAAATGGTAAAGTACAACGACTGTCTCTCATTACCTAGACCAATAACTAGTGGCGTCATCCAGGGAAGTGTATTAGGCCCACTTTTGTTTCTCATGTATATAAACGATATATGTAACATCATAAAATCTGGGAAACCACACTTATATGCTGATGATCTCAAAATAGTATACAGCTATAAGCCTGAGGTTCTAAGTGAAAGTGTACGCCTGATTCAAGATGATCTCAATAACCTAACTATCTGGAGCGAAAAGTGGCAATTACCATTTAACCTCCACAAATGCGGGATCATGCACTTTGGAAAGCACCCCTATGAACCCCAACTTTACTTAAATAAAAGTAAAGTCCAGACACTTAATTCAGTACACGATCTAGGAATAAATTACACAGGAAGCCTAAACTTTAAAGCACACGCCTCCTTTATTATTTCTAAAGCCAGACGTCTAATTGGCTTCATAACAAAAAATTTCTTCACGACAGATGCCAAGCTTACCCTCTACAAAATATGTGTACGACCTTCCTTAGAATACTGCTCTTTTATCTTCTCTAATATGAATACCACTGACAAAATAAGAGTAGAGGATGTTCAAAGACGTTTTACACGCCAACTGCTAGGAAGTGACACCACTCTTGATTACACAAGTAGATGTAAGCACCTCTCTTTAGAACCTTTATGGCACCGTAGGTTAAGGAACAATCTGATATTTCTCTACAAAGCAATAAATGGACTGTCATTCCTAACCTCCTGTCCAACTATGATCAATGACCCAGCCTATAGACTAAGAAACAATGCATATACACTATTTACCGAAAAACACCAAAAACAAATGCGTTGTAAGTTTTTTACAGTTCGGTATAGTTTATTGTGGAACAGGTTGCCAATACCTATCCGTAACTGTGACACCTTTACCAAATTTAAAAGGCTAATAACCCTGTTACTAAACTCTAAAGAACTTCACCAACTATTTCTTGAACTCCTGCCTACCAATGAGGCACTTTATTATGGACCGCCCAATATCTAGACGGAACAAGAATATAACGAACTCCATTGTCGTTAGTATGAATATAGCCAAACTAAAGAAAACATGCTTTATCCTTCCCCACTATTTATTGATTTTTAACCATGGCCTTCCGCTCCTAACCCTCATTTTCAGTTTCCGAATCTCTCTAATGGATAAATCCAAATTATTCTTCCTAAGTGTCATGTCCTTTTATTTTTCTTATTACAAGTAGACAGATAACTCACTAATCTTATGGATGCTGACCAACTAAGGCCGATCAAAAGAAGCTCATACGTCCTAAATTCCTGTGAGTTGTTCAATGTTTTATTTTTTCTTACCCTGAAAAT
>NC_031502.1:17034952-17103669 GCF_000237925.1 Schistosoma mansoni | reverse complement strand
TAGCCGGCGAACACAGCCGCCTCTTATATGTCACGGATGTGACCACGAAAGTTCGCTACCTCGTCGACACTGGCGCAGAAGTTAGCGTTCTTCCAGCAAATCCCGACGACAGACTTCGCGAGTCTGTTTTAAGTTTACAGGCGGCAAACGGAAAGCCGATCGCTACTTACGGTAAAAGGTACGTCTACCTTAACGTGGGTTTACGCAAACCCATTCACTGGATTTTCGTTGTTGCAGATGTCTCTATGCCAATCATTGGTATAGACCTGTTACAATACCACAATCTACTAATCGACACACGCTCACGAAGGTCAATAGACGGGGACATTAAGTTATCTGTTTGCGTAACTCCTTGTTCTGGTTGCAGGTTATCCCCAGTCACAACTAAGCACGCCATAGACCCCCTATACCAATCATTACTTGACAAATACTCCGGGATATATCAACCACAACCGAAATTGCCTTGTGTAACCAACAATGTTACACATCACATCTCGACTACAGGACCACCTGTATTCTCAAAAGCACGCTGACTGGCTCCCGAAAAGCTTAGGTTGGCTAAAAACGAATTCGACCACATGATATAATTAGGGATAATTCGACCATCAAATAGTCCATGGTCATCTCTTTTGCACATGGTCCCTAAAAAGGACAGCAATGATTGGCGTCCAACTGGTGATTATCGGCGTCTGAATGCTAAAACCATTCCCGATCTTTACCCGTTGCCTCACATTCACGATTTGACAGCTACCTTGAAAGGTGCAACTGTCTTTTCGAAAATCGACTTGGTTAGAACTTACAAACAAATACCTATGGCAACCGACGATATTCCAAAAACCGCCATCATCACTCCTTTCGGCCTCTACGAATTCTTACGAAGGCCTTTCGGCATAAGAAATGTGGCTCAAACCTTCCAAAAGTTTATAGACGACGTTTTCCGAGGTCTCAACTTCGTACATGCGTATGTTGATGACTGCCTCATAGCAAGTCCGGATAAAGAATCACATCTCCAGCATCTGGACATTGTTTTCGAACGACTCCAAAGGCATGGCATTACTGTCAACATTCAGAAATGCCAAATCGGAACTAACTCCTTAGACTTCTTAGGACACACTATTGATACTCAAGGCATCCGACCCCTTAGGAGCAAAGTGGCGGCCATTCTGGATTACCCAGAACCGACCACGATTAAGCAATTGCGATCTTTTAACGGCCTCGTAAGTTTCTACAGACGGTTCATACCTAAATGAGCATCTCTTATGAAACCATTAACTGACCAACTTCGTGAAAATGCAAAGTCAATTAGTCTAGACGACACCGCGTGAAAAGCATTCTCCACAGTTAAGGGACATATCGCTAAGGCAACCCTGCTTGCATATCAGGACACTCAAGCGCTCATTAGTATCGCCGTAGACGCATCCGACTCAGCAATCGGAAGAGTCTTACAACAATGGGTTAACCACTCTTGGCAACCTTTAGGATTTTTCTCGAGACGGTTGCTAGACGCGGAATCTAGGTACAGCACGTCCGGTAGGGAACTCCTAGCTATGTATTGTGCTGTACGGCATTTCCAAAATTCCATCGAAGGAAGAGAATTCACTCTTTTTACCGATCATAAACCTCTTACCTTCTCTTTAAGTTCATCTTCAGACAAGTACTCACCGCGAGAGTCTCGACAACTGGACTACATTTCACAGTTTACTTCAGATATTTAACACATTACTGGAGCAAACAATGTAGTCGCAGACGCTTTGTCTCGAATAAGTTCCTTGAACAGTTTCCAGGGAATCGACCTTCTTAAACTCGCTCAGCTTCAAAAAGAAGACATTGATCTTCAGCACGAGTTATCCTCGACAACTCAAGCTACGTATTAAGCAGATGGAAACAGGTAAGGAAACCTTACTATGTGACACATTTACAAGTAGGGATCGTCCAATAGTACCAAAACATCATCGACGCGACGTCTTCAATACGTTGCACAATCTCTATCATCCAGGTGTTCGTGCATCAATCAAGCTTATAGCCGAACGCTTTTGCTGGCCTGGCATGAATAAAGATGTGAGGGAGTGGGCACGCTCCTGTGTAAGGTGCCAGAAATCTAAGGTGATCAGACACAATAAATGTCCCTTAGGCTCTTTCAAAACCCCCGATGCTCATTTCGACCATGTTCATCTAGATTTGGTAGAACCCTTACCCGATTCAAACGGATACTCATATCTCTTAACATGCGTAGACCGTTTCACTCGATGGCCAGAAGCAGTACCTATGAAAGACATTACTTCTGAAACAGTGGCTCGCGCTTTCATCGAACGATGGGTTGCGAACTTCGGCTGCCCTTCAACCATCACTACAGACCGCGGACGCCAGTTTGAATCTGAACTTTTCCGTTGTCTGACCTCACTATTAGGAATCACTCGCTTCCGAACGACCGCCTACCACCCACAAGCAAACGGGTTGGTAGAACGTTTTCATCGACAACTTAAAGCTTCACTATCAGCTACAAACGTTTCACAGTGGACAGACGCTCTTCCACTCGTCTTGCTAGGTATTCACAATGCAGTGAAAGCTGACATTCGATACACTGCATCTCAACTCGTTTACGGAACGACACTCCGACTTCCAGGAGAATTCGTGGATCCTTCATTTTCTTCAATGAACATGGATCTAAACTCTTACACGAGTAGGCTTACAAACGTAATGTGTTCAGTTAAACCTGCTTACAATCGACCTCAATCAACTGATGTTTTCGTTCAACCTGACTTACGACATGGTACACATGTCTTCGTTCGTCGAGACTCACATCGACGACCACTCGAATCAGCATACGAAGGACCCTTCAAAGTTCTTCAACGTAAACCTAAGTACTATGTAATCGATAAGAACGGCACGAACGACAGCATCAGTATCGATCGCATAAAAGCAGTGTACTTAGAAGGAAACCCTATCTACGTCGATTTCCCTTCGATACAATCGAACGATACGGCTCCTACACTTGTAGTACCCCATACGACAGCCGACACACCTTGATACTTCGTCAACGTCGAAAGATAAACTCAAGACAACGTGTTCTGGAAGAAGCGTAAGATTTCCAGAACATCTAAACGACTATTGCACGTAGGACACAAACTTAATCTCGAATCCCCTTTTGATTATTTATTATAAAAAGAAATAAGTTTTTTTAATATCCTCACTTTTTTTATATATTTATTCCAAAAAAAAAAACATTTTTTTACTTATGAGAGTATACATATATATTTTTTATATATAAAAAAACCCAAAAAAAACTTTTTTTGCTAATCGCTTTTACGCTGTCGCAAGCGTATTAGTTTATATATATATATATATATATATATATTTCCGCCCATCTTGTGGCCTTACGCAAGTACGAGTGTATTTTCGACATGCACGTTCTATTTTTTCTCTTTTCCAGGACGGCTGGAAAAGAAAGACGAATTTTCACAAGGAACCGAAATGTTCATTGTACTTTGTTTCCTTATTACTATGTTGTACATTATGGTCTCTTAGTGTAAGGAAAGACGACCAGACGCTGCTAAACATAGCAAGCTATCAAAAGAGTGTTTACCAACGACAAACCCGTTGGGTTTAAACTTCTAGCTGGTCACGTCTTAGGGGCATCACTATCTCACTAGGGGGGAGTGATCTGTAGCTGTAAATAATTCCCCAAATCAATAGCTCATTTAGTGTTCGACATTGGATGCTGACCACGTTGTTTAAGTGGACTTGTTTAACTGAAGGCTTTCGGTCATGCATCCGCACCAGATCACGTTTCGAACCAGCGTGGGACACAGCTCCTACGTTCACTAGTCAGCTTAGAATAAGCGCTTAGCGATATATTGATGACGTATCAAATATATCCTTCCTACCTCTTTGCATCTGACTTCTGATTTCATTGAGTTGGGGAAAGCTTCGTATATGGAAGGTGCTACTGGTAGCAGGTTGTAAAATCAGAATACTAGTCGTATCTTCAGAATAATAATAAATCAGGTTCTGTGTAATTAAGAGGAATGTTGGGTTGTTTTTAAAGAAGGGAAGGAAGAAACTAAGTAAATAGAAATAAAGGAGACGCGAAAAACGTATATAGTTTAGTAAACTCGCTTATGAACACAGAACAAGAATAAACAACTATGTGCATATCGCCAAATGAATAATAAAATAAGACAAAATAATAAGTAAGTAACTTATGATTATGGTAAGATATGGCGTTAGAGTAAGTGTTTGTGCAGTCTTAGTTTGGAGTGATGCTATAGAAGTCTCAATTCAGTGCAAAATATAATCAATTTGTATGAGTCGTATATGTATAGTGAAGATAAAATGAGTCTGAGAAGTTGATTTAATTGTAACACAAGTTATCGTCTGAATTAAAATTTTCGTTATCTTAAGAATAATATTCATTTAGAAGGAAAAAGAGAGAGAAAAGAAATGAACACCTAGTGAAAGGGCCTTACCATGATGATAATAATAATAGTGTAATAAATCTAGACCTCTGAAGTAAACCAACAATTTAAAGCAAAAAATAACAAACATTTAGTGCACTCAGATAAATACACGTAGATATATGTAACAGTATACAGTGTGAAACCGGGTATTGGTGTGGTGTGGGCTACTTATGTCGACATATGTAGTATATATCGTGAGGTAGGAATAGAGTATCTGGCAGCAGAATATAGAGAAGATCGAGAAAGGAAGAACAGAAACAAGAGCAATTGGTGTGGAAGTCCATGAATAATGAAGCCTGGGACAATTAATGAACATTTTGCAGACAGAGTATCAGAGTATGGTTTTTCTATTTTATCAAGGAACTTTGTGATTTGTGCTAAATACATAAACGGTTGTCCTTACCTGTATTCTCATTTACTACATGAGTATAAACATTTGTGCAATAATAATTTAGAATGATGCTATGATAGTCAGAATTAATTTCAAAGGATAATCAAATATAAATTTCTATATGTTATATAATATATGTGGTGAAGATAAAATGAATCTGAGAAGTTAATTTGTCTAAAAGTAACATAGAGTTTATTTTTTTGGTTTTTAGTTATAGACTTTGGATGTTTAGGAATAAAATATTTTTAAAAGGACAAGAAGATATGAAATGAATATCTAATGTGTCGAGGAACCAACAATGATATTAATAATAGTAATTTTTATAAATACGTACATAAGCAGAATTCGTATATTAAGATGAATAAAATTAAAATACAATAAACGTAAAAAGTTTCAGGGGTCTCACCTTGCAATTCAGTCAATTAAATAGATGACGGACCTTTTTTGTATAAATCATGGTTAGGCACCACAATAGGTGACACAATCCACTTTCGGAAAGAAAATCATCAAGGAGACTTCCGAACCGGGTTGTAGTTTCACTGCAATGGAAGTTCACTGGCAGTCTGTTCCACATGGCTGAATAACGAAAACGTTCTGACGTAGGTTTGTGTAGGTTTTCGAACTCATCAAAATATTTTTCTTATTGTGTAGATTGCGGGATGACATCATACGGTATAAAGGGGTGGATACCGAAGAGTAGGAAATACCGGTAGATAAAGATAAGGTTTAATTTGATAGGCCAGATCCAGAGAGGTTCTAGTTTGAGTTGTTAACATCTTTGGTGAAAGTATTTGTTGTCGGAGTACCCCAAAACAGCTTTGGTGAACCTTCTTTGAACACCCTCAATTTTAATCAGGTCATTATGCCTGCAATTACTGTAAACTAAAATACCATATTCCAGAATGGGTAAGTTACATTTTCTGTATACCGATAATCCCGATTTCATATTATTGAAACATCATTATGAATCGAATGAGCTCTCTAGCCTTGGATACTTGAGATGCAATATGCTCAAAAAAGTTCACACTGTTGCTATATCTTAAGGCCAAGTCACGAACAGTGTTGAAATGTTTATGTGTATGTTTGTGTATAGCCAGATTTAGGTTGATGCAGCGGCCAATATAAATAAATCTACTTTTGTCAACACTAAGTAGCGAATTCCACGAAACAGTCCATCCGTATAACTTGTTTATTTCTTCTTGGATTACCACTGAAATATAGCTTTCTTTGGTGGGAGAAGAAAATGAATAAACTACTTTTCGGTCATAGGCAAAAAGAAAGGTTTACCGTGCTGAAAGAGGGAACACACGTCATTGATAAAAAGGAGAAAGAGTAACTGACTAATCACACTCCCGTGTATAACCTAACTGGTTACACTAACAGGTTTAGAGTAGCCCTTGGGGAATCCACTAGGACACCCCGTAGCCTGGGAGAAAATGAAGTTGACCCTGACCCTAAAATGTCGATTTTTGTATATGAAGTGAGCTAGTCAATTAGAGGTGGTTTGATACCCAATCGTTTAAGCTTATTGATACAACATATATGTTTGACCCCGTCAAAAGCTTTTGAGAAACCAAGGTAAATGATGTCAAAACTCCCCTTACCATCAAGGATGCTTGTCCATTTGTCCACCGCAGTCGGCAGGTTGGTTATACAACAGTGACCCTTCCTGAAACCATGTTGTTGGGGTTAGAAGAACTTCGGAGATAATAAGTAGTCGTGTATATCATCGCATATCATAGACTCCATAATTTTAGAAGTTATAGAGAGAAGGGCCAACGGTCGGTAGCTAGAGGGTTCGCCGCGTCGACTTCCTTTGAAAATCTGTGTGATGTGGGCCAGTTTCCAATTTTTCGGTAGTTTACTTCGACTTAACGAGTGTGAAAACATCACCCTAAGCGGTGTTGCCAGGATTGAAGCTGCTTCCCCCAGTATAGCAGAATGAACAATATCCAGACCGGGAGAAGTGTCTTTTCTTATGTGCTACAGTTTACGGAACACTAGGTCAACGCTCAGGTTCACTTCGGAAAGTCCTGTGTAGTTGCAGGTGAAGCCTTCATCAGTGTAGTTGATGTGAATCGGTTGAAATATCCGAGAGTATTGTTCAGCCAAAAGATTAGCGGCATCACCGTTGTTATTGGTCGGACAATTAGGACCGAGCAGTTGGGAACTCCAGTTTTCGCTTGTCGAAGAGAAGCCGAATAACAGAATAAGTTTTCCGGGTCGGAGATAAATTTGCCGATAATCTTTATCTTGTATTGAAGCCTGTCTTCTTATATTGCCACTTTGCATAAGTTTCTTATATGTTTGTATTGCCTGTGTGCGCCGTTGTTATCAGTTCGTTTGTATTCTGTCCAACAGTGCCTTTTGTGGCTTAGCAAACGAAGAGTGCAGTTCTTGATGATTGTAGGTTGCTTGTAAATTTTGGGAACCGTTTTAGGAACTGAACGCTTTGCAGCACATTAAAGCGTGTACAGTTAAAAAATTCCAATGAGCATCAACTTCAAGTTGAGGGTGAAGATTTCAATCCATCTGTTATAGTGTTCCGTGAAGCTGACACATTCAACCGTTTGAAATTCCAGCGCCTGTCGTTGGCGGGATATCTCAGCTCAGTTTTGCTGACAAAACTGAAGGCTGTAACGGCGTGATAACTCCGCCTGTAGCTCCTCCTGGGGCTACTGCCGGCCCCAATCCCGGGTTAAGGAGGAGGGTTGGGCATAGGGTTAGCGACCCCATCCCGTAGAAAAACTAGCTGGCTGAAAAAACGCTAACCAGAAAAAATAGTTCAAAACTTTTAAACTCTACCTTGGGAGTTGAAGAAATAATAATGACGTCTCATGATGAAACCTGAGTTCCTTCGGAAGTCATGAGGCCGATGAACCTTCTTACAACCAGAGTGACAATTTTTATAGGTACATGGAATGTTCGGACAATGTGGGAAACCGGAAGAGTCTTCCAAATTGCTTCAGAAATGAGAAAATACAATCTGGAGGTGCTTGGAATCAGTGAAACACATTGGACACAGGTTGGACAACAACGACTATGTTCAGAGGAGCCTCTGTTGTACTCCAGCCATGAAGAAGAAAATGACCCACATACACAAGGAATTGCATTTATGTTGCCAGAAAAGCAAAACATGCACTTATTGGATGGGAATCTCATGGACCAAGGATCATCAAAGCCTCCTTCAAAACAAAGAGAGAGGGTATTACAATGAACGTCATCCAATGCTATGCGTCTACAAACGACTACGATGAAGACTCTAAAGACCAATTCTACGATAGGCTGCAACCGATCTTCGAGGAATGCCCAACCAAGGACCTGACCATTCTGATGTGTGATTTAAATGCCAAGGTTGGAAAGGACAACACTGGATACGAAGACGTCATGGGACAAAATGGACTGGGAGAAAGGAACGAAAATGGTGAGAGATTTGCAAACCTATATGCCTTCAATAAACTGGTCATAGGTGGCACCATATTCCCACACAAAAACATACACAAGGCCACTTGGATTTCACCGGATCACACTACACAGAATCAAATCGACCATATCTGCATCAACAAAAAGTTCAGGAGGACGATGGAGGATGTGAGAACCAGAAGAGGAGCTGATATAGCATCCGATCATCATTTGCTGGTCGCCAAGATGAAACTAAAACTCAAGAAGCACTGTACAACGGCGCGGACAACATCACAAAAGTTTAATACGGCCTTTCTTCGAGATGTTGACAAACTCAACAAATTCAACATAGCCCTCAGCAACAGGTTCCAGGCCTTTCATGATCTACTCAATGGAGAGCAACTGGAAAGGTATCAAGGAGGCAATCGTTTCAACATGTCAGGAGGTTCTGGGCCACAAGAAGCATCACCACAAGGTATGGATCACTGTTGGTACACTGGATAAGATTGAAGAAAGTAGGAACAAGAAGGCAGCAATCAATGTCAGTCGAACAAGAGCAGAAAAAGCCTACGCGCAAGCCGAATACACAGTAGTAAACAGGCAAGTGAAGAGAAGCATCAGAACTGAAAAACGCAAATATGTGGAAGATTTAGCAATGAAGGCGGAAAAGGCTGCAAGAGAGGGAAACATGAGACAATTGTATGATACAACAAAGAAACTCGCTGGAAATTACCATAAGCCAGAAAGACCAGTGAAAAGCAACGAAGGCAAAGTAATCACCAACATTGAAGAACAATGGAACAGGTGGGTAGAACACTTCAAAGAACTCTTGAATCGACCAGCTCCACTGAACCCACCCAACATCGAAGCAGCACCCACGGACCTCCCAATCGATGTTGGCCTACCAACAATTGAAGAGATCACCATCGCCATTAGACAAATCAAGAGCGGCAAAGCAGCAGGACCCAGACAACATTCCAGCAGAAGCACCTAAAGTAGATGTAGCAGCAACTGCAAAGATACTCGACATCCTCTTCAGTAAAATTTGGGATGAGGAACAAGTACCAATGGACTGGAAACAAGGACTTCTGATCAAAATACCAAAGAAAGGCGATCTCAGCAAGTGTGATAACTACAGGAGCATTACTCCTCGCTTAATACCAGGAAGCGTCTTCAATAGGGTGTTGTTAAACAGGATGAAGGACTCCGTAGACGCCCAACTTCGAGACCAACAGGCCAGATTCCGTAAGGATCGATCGTGTACAGACCAAATCGCAACTCTACGGATCATTGTAGAACAATCAACTTCATTGACTACGAGAAAGCATTTGATAGCGTAGAAGGGACAAAAGTATGGGGGCTTCTTCGACACTACGGCGTGCCTGAGAAGACGGTCAATATCATACGGAACTCCTATGATGGACTAAACTGCCAAATCGTCCATGGAGGACAACTCACCGACTCATTCGAGGTAAAGACCGGTGTTAGGCAAGGTTGCTTACTCTCACCTTTTCTCTTTCTCCTGGTGATCGAGCGGATCATGAAGACGTCAACATCTGAAGGGAAGCACGGGATACAATGGACAGCTAGGATGCAGCCGGATGATTTAGACTGCGCAGATGATCTGGCTCTTCTATCACACACGCAACAACAAATGCAGGAGAAGACGGCCAGTGTAGCAGCAGCCTCAGCAGCAGTAGATCTCAATGTACACAAAGGGACAAGCAAGACTCTCCGATACAATACAACATGCACCAATTGAATTACAACTGACGGAGATGCTTTGGAGGATTTAAAACCTTTACATATCTGGGCAGTATCATCGATGAACACGGTGAATCTGATGAAGATGTGAGGGCACGGATCGGAAAGGCAAGACCAGCATATTTACAACTGAAGAACATCTGGAACTCAAAACAATTGTCTACCAACGCCAAGATCAGAATTTTCAATACAAATGTCAAGACAATTTTAATGTATGGGGCGGAAACCTGGAGAACTATGAAAGCCATCATCCAGAAGATACAGATGTTGATTAAGAGTTGTCTACGCAAGATACTTCGGATCGTTAGCCAGACATTATCAGCAACATTTTATAGTGGGAGAGAACAAACCAGATTTCAGTGGAGGAAGAAATCAGGAAGAAGCGCTGGAAGTGGATAGGACACACATTGAGGAAGGCAGCCAACTGCGTCACAAGGCAAGCTATCACATGGAGTCCTGAAGGCCAAAGGAGAAGAGGAAGACCAAGGGACACATTACGCAGAGAAATGGAGATAGACATGAGAAGAATGAACAAAATCGATGGAATTAGAAAGGTAAGCCCAGGACAGAGTGGGTTGGAGAATGCTGGTCAGCGGTCAGCTCCGTTGAGAGTAACAGGTGCAAGTAATAGTAAAAAGTAAATAACGGCGTAATAGCTTTCCCCAAGGGAGCCAGAATTGAGAGGCTGTCCACCAGGAATTCTTTGTTTGTAAGTACTAAGTCTAAGCGCAACAGTATCTGACTGATTCTCCAACAAGTTGCCGACTACACATTTTCGAATGATCCCAGATCATCAATGAGGTTGAAGAACCGAGCTTCAGTTGAGTTTTCACCTCCAGTATTCGTATGTGCCGCGAAATTGACTTTCGGAAGGTTGAAGTCCCCTAGAATCAGGATACGAGAGAATCCAAGACGCGTAGATCGAGATTTCGCTCGGTGTACGGTTTGCCAGGCAGTATTCTTACGTTCCTTTTTGAATTTCAGTAAGTGACTTGCTAGCAGGATATTCTTTACGTCACTAGCATTCTTGAGTATTATTTATTAATTATCCGTGCAAAAACTCCAAAGTAGTGAGGGAGGGCATAAAAGGATGTTGTAATGCTATTATAATCTTCAACCAAAGGCTGTGACCAATAAAGCGGAAGAAGAGATGGCGAAGATAACGTTTTGTTCTAACAAATGCGGTAGTGTAAGTATAATATATATAACCAAACAGTTATATATGTTCCTTTACCCTTGATACAAAGAAACAATAGATATTGAATATAAATGTGGTTACATATAAAGTATGACAAATGGGAAAAAACGTAGTTTTTATTTTGTCGTTACAAGAATCACTGAATATTCATGTCACAATAAACTCAATGCTAGTTTCCTGGCTTTTCTGGTGACAGACGAAATATGCGATGTAATTATTGGCAAGAACTACAGTTAGCGTAAAATTAGGCGAAAAGAAATAGAAAATTCAGTGATTATCAAGATGTGTACTTAATGACTTCGCCTCATGGGTGACTTTTAGACTAAATGCTTATTGTCGCAACTTCGCCTGAGTTAACACCAATGTTTCTTGGGAAGTCTCCCCAATGCTACTCCAAATTCTACCGTTATTCCTTCATTCTGTTCTGCCTGTCTCATTTAAAACCGGTGGTGGATATTAGTCCTAGAATTCTAAGGGGAAAATGGCTTATGAACTTGGTCTTGGTCACAGACATTCATAGGACTCTATCTCTTAACGTTGTTCCACTGTCTGTAGATTGTGCCAATGGGTCAAAAACGCGTGGAGTATACCCTTGATGAAACCACTAGTACAATATCTCAGTCCACAAACTAATCAAATAATTACTACAACAGAACAATTCTCTCCCCAATCTTTATCCTCGTCAATTATATTCACTATTCTTCGGTAACATTCGTTAATATTTCGCATCACGTCACTTGACTATTCCTCATGCGAATGAAACAACAGATAGGATTGGTTATGTCTTTAGAAAGCCTTGATATCGATGTCTGTAGTCTATCCGAGGCTCGTATTGAGTAATCTAGTGAAGAATCCCAAGTTCTCTCTCCATCTGTTGCTCCGAAAGCTTGTTCCTCATGCATTTATTCGAGGATCCTGTAGCACATTTATCTGGTCTTCCTATCGTCAACGTAGTGCTAGGGCCGAAGCAGCACAAAACGATTGTGTCTCTGATACCTTCTGATAAGGTGATATTAGATTTCATCTAAGTTGGAAGAAATATGTGTGAAAAACGATCTAATTTTGTCAACTACACTTATGATTTGACAAGTTGCTGCTCAGATGCAGTCACGGAAGCGCACTCGATAGATGTGGTTGTACTAGCTCCAAACGTATATGCTCAATTCGAGAGTCTAAGAACAGAAGGGAGTCGTTGAAGTTGCTAGTGTAGACCTATTTGTCGTGGGCCGGACAGCGGTGGTAATGAAAAAACTATTTGACATTGAGTATGCAGACGTCGTTTCACCATGTGCTGATACATAAGCTGCGCCATCCACACTTGATGATTAAAAAATTAATGTCCGTTTGGTGTGGCATATACTTTCCACATTCTAAATGTCATTTTTTTTATAGAGGACTGCTGGGAAAACGTGCCTACACTCACTTTGTGGCAACCTGTCTTGAGTAGTCGAAAAAAGAATGTATCTGGGCAGCTAAGCAAGTCCTGATGGTGGCAAGGGTGATGAGATCATTTCACGTACCGTGAATGCCTGGGTGACTTTTATCAATTTGGGCCATGTTTAGTGCTTTCATGAAGTAACCTTGGCTATAAATTGCCGGATATACACTGAGGTGGTGAGAGCTGCTCTGCTCTATACTCGTGAAACCTGACCTCTCCTAGTTAAGGATGTCAGATGACTCAGTGTTTGATCGTCGTTGTCTCCGAAAGATTGCTTACACGCAATGGTAACACCATGTTAGCAATGCGGAGATGCAGCAATGTGTGTTTAGAGATTGCAATGATAATTCGATTGGTGTTGTCATCTGGGAACACTGGGTTCGGTGAATTAGAGATATACATTGTGTGTCTTTGGAGCAATCACCACAACATGACCTGTTTGCCGACGTTGGAAGTGTTCAGTATACGGCATGGTGTTGTTATACGAATGAAAGCATTATGATGCCTGCACCTTTGGTCCATCGAAGCCCTCTAGATATGGTCCTAGAGATAGTGAAATACAGTGGCTTGAAACTTCATCAAATGTGGTTCAGAATAAAAGCTAATGACTGTTTTGCTGTAGTTCAACTTCACTTTCGTCATATAAGCGAGAGTAACTTCTATAACTGAAAAAAGCCTTTACCGTCACATAATTTTTAGCGGAACTGCTTCCCTAACTATCACTTTTCTACCCCCACTAACATATTTTAATCCGCTTATATTTCATCGTACTCATCTTTTATACATCTCTTAACAATCTTGTTTTTTTATTGTGTGATGTTCACATATTTTAATGCCTCATAGTATGCTTCAACAAATAATGAGCAGATTAAACTTAGGTTGAAGTGAGTGAAAGACATCAGAAACTCGGATGTTTGCTGAAAAGTATGTCCGTTTTATACAAGATTTAAAACTACCGTATTGCGATTAGTGTTTGAAATCATCGCCAATCCATGAACGAAAATGTGTATTAACATTTCACAGTAAACAGGTGTTCCTACAGACGAGACCAAAGTCATCAGTGAATGTAAATATGCTACTGTTTTGTCATTCTTGAAATGTCCTTAATGCTATTAGGTTGGGTAGAGCAACCATAAATTTGCAGCGCTTGAACTAACAAAGAAATCGAAATTCTCATTCATCAAGCCGTATATTTGGTCCTTCTCAGACTACAAACCAAGCCGAATCTTCTTTTCGCTTCTAGTGGATTTACATTTTATATTCATGTCACATTTTGTCGTATTCATAACAAAATGTGATGATAAAATAAAAGAAGCTCACGTTTTCTTGCCAAACATTAAGGCTGTTCTGTTAGACTAGCATTTAACGCCCCATTAATTATAAATATCAAGGGGCTTTTAAAGTAGATCTAGTCATTTTTCATATAACACAGGAACAAGTGGAGCATGTGGTGGAGCTCTTGAAGCCTAAACAATTTATCCCTCAATAGGAAAACGAGGAAATCAACGCTAACATAAGATGAATAGGTAAATATCTATTCTGTCCACAAAGTTTCATTTCCGACAGGTTATCGGAAAAGTATTAAGCACGTAGCTTTGGTTGTATTATCAAAAGAAAAGAAAACTCTCGAATAATATTAGGTTACGTGAGGCATGACAGTTTACAGGTAGAAGCAAATTGCTAAGTGTTACAAGGTTTACAGTTATAAGTTACTCGACTGGGCCGATATGTTACAGAAAAACACTTAGTGATCGACAATGATTGTGTCACAAATATAGTTGACATGGTGTTGTACGATGCTCTAAGCTAGGTAGATCTCTACGGGTTGATAAACTTTGGGCACTGCATATGTGGCTATTAGCTTAAGCGTTACTTATATCCTACAGGAGTACGTTGAATTATAGTCTAAGTTAGTTACTAGTACTGTTCTAACAAAAGACCCAATCCTAAAGTTGTAGATTTGTCATAATATGACAACTTTGTTCATAAGATCTTACACTGAAGTCACATCATCGTCTACACTGAATCGTATCGCGACAATTTACAATGTGATACTTAGTACTTCTGAAGAACACATTCAGGCTAAAGATGTATCAATATATTTAAAGTGAGTGAAGATACGTTATGCAGAATGACCACGTCTGTGAGGCTGAGCCATGCCATCCGATTGAATCAATTGATTCTTCTCGCCTTCCCCATTGTTGACCTTCTCTTCGTGTTAATTATTGGATATACATTATCCCAGTTACCTCATGTTCAGCTTTGAGGATTATATGGTTAGGACCAATTCCACTAAAATACATCTCTCAACCCATTTTTTGATCATGGAATGAATTTTTGTCATTGATGGGATAAATTCCACGATGATGCTCTCAGTTCACAAGGGGTTTGCTCAACTGCTCTTACTGACAATTCGCTCAAATGGCTGTGTCCGTAACTCATCAACAAAACTTACAAACATATATTTCTCTTGCTAACGCGGTAACCGATAGATAATATGTTGAGATCATCCATCCTAAATAAAAATAACCTCGAAAAACATAACCACGATTTTATCACTGACTCCGTTGACGCTACCGGTTCGGCAATCAGAGAAGTCTTACAATAACGGCTGGGGAGAAATTGACAACCACCGGCACTCCTCTGGAGTCCACTGTATGACACAGAAACAAGATATAGCATTTTCGGTAGGAAATCCTAGCTGTATATTGTGCCGTGAGGCCTTTTCAGAAGTCTGTGAAAAGCTGAAAATTCATACTGATCGTGCTCATGAATTCTTTATCTTTTCACTAATTCGATCTTCAGACAAGTACTCTCCTCGAAAGTCATGACTGCTGGACTCCAACTCAAAGACTGCTTCAGATAGAAATAAGTTTTTGGACCAAACACTTGTTTCGGTTACCTCTCCTCGTATACTGCCTGGAGAGTTCAAATGAGCGAACGTTTTTAAACTCGCGCAGCTTTCAAAACCAGATACTGGTCCTCAACACCAGCTATCATCCGAAACTCCTAAATGAAGTATTATATACATGGGAAAAGGTAAAGAAATACGACAGTGTGACACACCCACATGTAAGGATCATCCAATAGTACTGAAAAATTAACGGCGCAACGTCTTCAGCAAGTCGATGCTCTCTTCGACCAAGCCTGTCGTGATTTGGTAGGACTGTTATCAGGATGAAATGGATGTTACTACCTTTTCATATGTGTGGGCCATTTTACACTGTGATAAGTTTCAGTACCTAATAGATACATTATTACCGAAGCACTGGTTCACATCACTACAGAAAAGTGGATGACACTCTTCGAGAGTTCTTCAGACAGTACCATAAACTCTGAACGTCACATTAAATCCAGGCCTTCCTACTCTTTCACCGAAATCTTAGTAACCATACGATTACAAGCGATCATCCACCCCTTTAAATAATGATTTGGTGGACGTTAAGTTGGTCCAAGCCACTCCACTCCTCGTAAAAACCTAAAATCCAACTATCGGTGCTTGTCTGATATCAATATCATTGATAACTTTGAACGTTTGGACGTACACAATCCTGTCCTCTGAGTAACCGTAAATTATCGTGGACGATCTCAATCATCATACTATGGAGACGAAAGTGATGGATTATCTGATGAAATCCACATTGACTGATACAGAAGAAAAAAAAGTAAGGACATTGCCGTCCGTTCTAACATGGCTTGTGTAATATAATGTACTTACTAGATTACCGAATTCAGTTTTCATATAACCCGGTTACTATTTGAATGTATCAATGACCTGCCGCTACCAGAAACAAAAGCGAATTAATTGAAAGCTCCAGTTCAGTCTACAAATCTCTGAAACTATTTGTTGACCCACGTAGATAAACTGTTAAGTGTTAAGTTACTATTAATAGATTGGTTCACTTTATACCTAAATAGACCAGGGGTAACTTTTCTTTATCTCAGGCTACAGAATACCCTAGTGGGGTCCATCGCGGTTAAATATTAAAACCCCCTCTCGTTAAACAATTAATTTCATCAATTCTGGTAAAGTATAACTCTGAGAAAGACGTCTCAAATCTCTGAACATGCCCTCACTGTAATGTAGGCATTTCAGTTATGGTTTTCTAATGAATTATCGCATTCTTAACACTTAAGCACCCCATTAAATACTTACTCAAGCTCAGTCTCAACACAAGACTTAGTGGTTATAAGTAGATATCAGAGATACTACATAGTAGAATTAGCTGTAGATATTGGTGACAGATGAGGTAGTGAAGCAACTTCTCGGTAGTCTTTCAAGAGGAAACTTATTATTAAGTAGTTAGGACAATATTTCGTTATAATTTAACAGTATTCCTCTTCCGGTTAATAAATATCCCCAGGCTCCTTGCTTGTAACACCAGTGATTCACCATTACTAGGTACGGAAGCCCATCAAGCAAATGTTTTACAACTAATTGGTCCATTTGGTCATTGAGCGGGAGGGTTAAATTTAAAACTGTCGGGTAGATTTAAAAGCAGTGAAACATGTGGTCGTCAACTGGTAGACACTCATCTTTGTAATTTTTTACCTTTATAGACTACGGTAGTAGTATTGGAACTACAAGTGATTTTGGTGGAGGTTATATGGCATCGATGGGTGCCACAACTGGACAAAAGGTTCTTATTTTGAATGGTTGAATTTATAGGGTTAATTTCTTTAGAAGATTAGTTACCAGGGTACTATTGTTCCTTGTACGTGTGCCGAAATAATGGCCGCAAATCAGGATGGTGATAAATTTGTGTCTCCATGTGGAATAGAATTCAGTCAAGTATGTTGAACAAAATGAATATAAGCATTTTTCAGATATCAGTTGTTGGGATTATTCGTTCGGTAAATGAGTCAAGTACACGCGTAGAGTATGAGATCGACGACTATACAGGACCATGTTTGCCAGTAAAACTTTTTACAGAGGATCAGGACAATACATCTTCCGGTCCACAATCACGTCCGTTTCGCGAGTTATCGTATGTACGAGTACATGGTCATGTCCGGAACTTCCAGGGAGTCAAACATGTTATTGCTTTCCGAGTACGATAAGTTTGCTTTGCGTCTTTCGATTAGAAGAACTTTTCCGTAATTAGAAAGTATCTTTGGGTTGTCTAAGGGACCAAAATTGTAGTGAAATCTCTGATAATATCTATTTCTGCAGTGTAGATTCTTACAGAGTTATTTTGCGACCAATAAGCTCTGAGTGTATCTCATTCTGTCAAAAGTTCTCTCTTGTGTGCTTTTATTTTGTTGTCTAACAAATGTATAGCCCAGCAAATACCAAGTTTTGTTAGAACCTACGTGATTTTACATGTTAAATATAAAGAAAGTACTGACACCAACGCTGCTGTTTGTGTTGAGTGTAAGACATTGGGTCATCCTAATGTTCTAGTTCCATAACTAACGTTAGATGGACAGCTATCGTACAGACTTGTACTCGATTGTTTGGCGCTAGTTGGTCATAGGATGTATGAAGCATCAAAAAAGTTTAGAGTTAGTATGACGCATTATTTGCGTGTTATCGATCCTTCAGAGATCATTCTTATGTGTGTTTCGAGTGTCCTACCCAACTAGTCAAACCAAATCCCTATCGGTATCTTATTACAGATATTTAAACATTTTTGGAATGTGACCAAATCTTTGCTTGTTCCCAGTATTGGCTACTACTTGTCAATGATGTGAAATAAATACGTATGTGGAATTTAGTTTTGGGTGGTAGATTATCCTAAATTAGCATGTTATGTAAAGTTAACCAAGGTATTATAGGAACAGTTTTTTGTCTTGAAAATTCTATGTCATAAGTTATATTTTCGTTTATATTACAAATCCTAAAGGTTGACTTTAAGGTATACTATAGGTATTCTAGTGCCGAATTAAAACTGCTCAGTATACCACATGTGTATTTCAAATAATGTAATTCATGGCTTTAAAATATCTATGTAAATAATGAAGTTGTTCAACCTCAAAAGCTAGCTCTAAAGCACTAATTGTAATGAGGAAAACATGCGTTCATTATCACATTAACGTCAACATTACTGGGTCCGGTTTCTATGTAAGTGGACTTTTTTGAACATAGATGTTAAGTTTGAATTTGAATACAGCTTAGGCTCCAATAGACTTGAATGTGTGTCTACACACAGTCCAGCGAAAAATGAGTTGACATTATTCATATGACCTGTTTCATTTCTAGTTATAGTTGGTTAGATGTTTCTCATCTGCTTCATTTGAGATTATCACAGTTCTAATAAAATTTATCTTTTCATTTCACTGTCTAAATCTATCAAGGGGGATATCCTTTACATCTTTAGGAAGGTTCACATCTAAGTCGTGTTGCTTACCTGAAACAGTACGTAGGATGTGATTCAAACCTGCAATCTACTGAATGAAAGCCGAGTACTTTAACCAGTAAGCTGCTGCCACTTTCATAGATTTTCGTTTCTAATATTCAGCGTACAAATTATCAGAAGCAATATCTTTTTTACAGGTTTAGCGACCCTTAAGTATTAACAGCTGTATGAACATATACAAAGATTTTCTTTAATTTAAGGTCATCCATTTGTCAGACATGAATGAACTTACTACTCATATAATGGAAGTGATTTATACAAGAATGTTGTATACGAAAATCAAACAAGATGAGAATAATGGCACGAACGTCAAAAGTAATTTCAGCGAGGGGGGTTCGCATAATGCACCTGGTTCTATAAGTAATGGACTCACTGTCTTGCAAAATCAGATACTCGCAATAGTTAGAACGTTTGTTGGTGAGCGTGGAATTCCTGTATCCCAATTAACGGAAAAGCTGCGTGGGATACCCGAAAGGCAAATAAGGTTTGTTATAGTTTTCTGTGATAATTGTTTGTTTTTTGTATTTAATTCACCTGTTACTGGATAGAGCAAGTCTGTTTTGCCTTTTGTTGCATTTATGTACTACACTTTTAAGTATGTGGTCATAATCCCTCCAAACATGTAAATACAATGTTATTGGGCTTCACTTCAATCTTATTAAATCAGTAAGTTTCACTATTGAATGATTTAACCCTTCCTTGGATACCAATGTATGTACATTACCCTTGTGACTGTCTCGTTAGCATAAGCACTCTGCGTACAATCGCTAAATTACAGATCTCAAACTTGATTTGTTGATTAGTTTGTACTGCCGCGTGAGGTATTTGTCATAAGCAACTTAGAACCTGGAAATTATATGCATGTTTGAGTTGCCACACCATTTTAGCACAGCGAGATGTTATCAAGGCAAATTCCAGGATAGTTAACTGTGGTGTAAGATCAGGAAAACAACACGATTTAAGAAAAGCGAATCCTAATCCCTGATCTGTAATTTGCTACATTAACTGACTCAAACCCATTTATTGCGTGCTATCGACTAAGTTAGTCCTTGATGTTGCAGCTGAATATTGACAGTTTGCTAACCTCATGCATAACTGTGATCCAATTAAATGGTCAAGACCCTAAAATACCCATGACTCACTGGAAATAGTAGACCTGAGCCTGCCAACATACTGATGATTGATAAAATCACAATAAATTAGTGAGAAAAGTAAGAGCCCTCGTCAACTTCCTTTTGGTGTTTCCACGAAGCACTGAACCACAAGTACCTTGGGATATAATGCAGTTTTTTAGTACTGACTTTTTAAATTCCTCTAATTACGTGCCATCAGTCAGTTAATCTTGGCACCGATTTCTCGACAGATAACAACAGACAACTACAATCGAAGACTGAGATAAGTCCCTGAGTCAATCAAGCTGATAAGACCTTAGTTTACATAAATTGAGGCAGGCGGCAGCAGATCTGGATGGTTGAACCGTGTAAATGTTCATAGTTAGTAGTCCAGTTAGACTGACTATGATACTAGCCAAAGTCTATGCACGTTGTTTATACGACAACTGATAGTGTGATGCGTTGAATATACTTTTCTGGAACGTTTCCCGCTAATCGTCCTATGTGCTAGTTTTAACTCTCCTGATATCTTATAAAATGTAAATTAAGTTCCTGTGTTTGGTTCTCATAAAACTAGAAATACGTTTTTATTTGTATAAATTTGGAAAGTGCTGTTGCACGCTATTTTAGTCTTCATATCGTAAGAAGAGTCACACGAATTCTTCCATTATCGTTTTTCTCGCTGCTGTAGTAGTTCACACGTATAAGGAAAATTATTTCTTTAATAACAGCAAATTTCTTAATGAAGGTTGTAGAAAAATACAAGTTTTTTGTTAATGTTCGTCTTTATTGAAACCTAAGTTTCATTATTTACAAGTCTTTATTGTTTGTTTCTATCCAGGGAGGACTTGGATTTCCTTAGTGCTGAGGGTCATGTATATTCGACTGTGGATGATGATCACTTCCGAGCTACTGAAGCATAATGAGATCGAAACTGTCTGTATCACCTTATTTCACACTAAAATCTATTTCAATTGTATATAATGATTGATCTTATTGCCTATTGTTTCAAAAGCAAGTTATACTGTTCATAATGAAAACAAGTATTTAAGTTTGAGTATCAGCTGTATAAATTAAAACAATGTAATTCGGTAACGTCTTGTTGATGTTTTAGTGCGTTTCTTTCTAAGTATATGGAGCAATATAAACTGACGTGGAACAATTTTAGTTACATTTGTCTGGTTCTCTATCAATTGGAATTCAGTAGAGTTATTTCTTTCTAATAATTGACAAACATCACATGGAGCAACATGTGTGGATAAGTATTTTATAAATCGTTTCAGAACCGACCGTAGCTGCTATCATGATTTGATAGTCGAACGGCAGTAAAGTATTTCCCTCATGAAACCGGCATCTCGAGTGATGTTGCCTTCTCATAACGGAAGCAAGTGGCCTAGAAAAGATCGACCCTAAAAGTGTCATACCTCACATTACTGTACGGATTTCCGTCTTTGGCTGCAAGGACTTCCGAAGTTCGTATGTAAAATTAAAACTTCCCAGGGAAATGCTGTGTGTTGTCTGTCACAAACAATGTTCCCTTGGACTATGCGATCACCCCGTCGCTTCATTGACGTTACGACTAAGCCTTGTTCCTCTTCAGGTCCCTAAAGAAGGAATGTTCGTTCGCAGCGTGGGTAGCTGGGAAGTGACAACCGTCTTCATATATCTAAAGACCTCCAGGACCAGCTTGCTCACAATCATGTCTCTCCTTCATGTGTTGATTCTCCAATCCACTCCACTAATTTTAATCATATCTTTATCACTACGCACTAAACTACATGTTAGAGCGTGTACTGTTCTAACCTTATGTCATGTAGGACTACTAGCTTTCCTAGTTAGGACTCGAGTCCATGTACGGATATTCGTCCGGCCTCACCTTGCTAATGTATAGGTCTAACAGGCTCTCCTTGACTGAATTCTAACAGTCAGTTGACCGCTATCCAAATAAACTGCACAGTAATAACTCAGACGGACGTTGCTCTGTCTTTGTTGTCTGTGCTTATGCCCCTACCGATTGCTGTTCGGGCCCCTTAACCTCCTTCAAAAAGCTAAGTGGTTAAATACAGTGACATTTGATTTTAATGATTTAGAAAGCAAAACCAGATCGAACGGCACGCTGTTGCGGCTCAACGGACACATGATGGTGACTCTTCTGCAACCATCCTCAGACAAACCTTTCATAACAGGTACCAACTTCAAGTATTGTTTAACATGGCGAGCCTCACGACTCTACGATAGAGTCAAGACTTTCGCCATCATCCGTCGTCGAAGCGCAATAGAACACATTTTGGAGCATGTATTTAGACTAAGATCATGTTCTTATGTGAGCACGTATTTGTTTCCATCTTACTGAATGTAGAAAAGCCACAGCAAGACGACTCCTTGAAATTCAACTTAATGATCGAAAATTCTAATTCGTTTCAAAAACTAGTAACAAACGATGAGTTGATGAGGGTCCTTAAACTCTCAGTGAGGTCACAAGCAATTTAAAGATCAAAAGAGCCTGATGGCTTAAATAATGAGTCTTAATGACCGTGCTTCAGTTTCCTAATTTAGACCAACCGGTAATTTGGCTAGCATCTGAGAAGCGAACGATCATCCTTGTCTATTATAGAGGACAAAAGTTGTTGTAACAATCACTGAGGAGTCAGTTTTAGCAAGTGTCTGGAATAATAATTTCAATGATACTTCGATGTCTGACTAGAGGTCGTGTAGAATAAACCCGAAAACCAGACATGGGCGTGCATGTATAGACCAAATGTTCATCCTTCGGCAGATTCTGGAAAATACACACTGTTCGACGTTCGATAATAGATGTAATTCTTATCCTTAACGTGGCGTTCGACTCTGTTAGTTCGTGAGGTCCTATGAAACTATCATTGAAAGGCATACCAAAGTTCATTAAACTTGTACAGGTTCTCTATTCGAACACTACTGGCCGAGTCAGAGCTTATGGCGAACTGTCATTGGGATTGGTTTCTTCAAATGATATTCGTTAGGGTTGTTCGCATTCTCCATATTGTCATAGACACGCTTTTAAAGATAACACTTTCATCGTCTGACTTTTCAGGGTTTGATTTTACGAGAGATTCACGTGTTAACCTCGAATACTCAGATGATATAATTCTTTTTGGTGAAGACGCTGGTAAAATGCAGTCTTCCGTCCACCTTAAGCAACAATGTAAACGTATTTGGTTTGTGATTCTCCTCGAAATGCAACCGCCTCACTCATTTTAGGAGTTTCATCAGTCTTGATGGTCTCTCCGTATTCGAAAAGCTCGATCGGCTTTTTTGAACTGTCGTCATTTATGGCACAGGCGAGATATCCGTCTGCCAACTAAAGTGCGACTATACTACATGGCAGTTCGCTCTGTTCTACTTTGTGGTTATGAAACATGGCCTTTAAGAACAGAGGATATTCGTATGTTACTGGTATTCAGCCATATATGTCTTCGAAGCATTTCTCGTGTATTTTAGGACCAGTGAGTATGCAATACCTAGGTTTGAATGGGGCACTAGATACGAGTTGGAAATTTATTGATAAGGTAGTAAATCCTCATCTGGTGAGGTGACTAAACGTACTACGTATTCCCACCCACTGCCTACGTCGAAGGGCGATATTGTCTGGTGTAGGGATAGGCTCGAAGAAAGCTAAAAGCGACTAAACCGAAACATGGAACTAGTCCATGAAGTCAATGACAGCTGAACTGAGCTGTGTTAATAAATGTAGACTACCCAATTGAGGTTCACGTGATTATCGTAATCAACAGTTAGACTTTGAATGACAGGGCTCAAAATCGTTTACAATGGTTCAGGTGTATCAACGAAGCTAAGCTAACCAAGTAAAACTTACAAATAACTAGGTTGCGCATTTTTTGCTGGGATATCACTTTTAATTTCAAATAAGGCTGTAGAACTCATTCTCTGAAGGGATCAGTTCCTCTTATCATAACACATGGCGGTGTTAATGTTTTTTTCATGTACCACAAAATATCTGTTACTGCAAGTTATTCGCGTTTAATTAATCCACCTACTCAGCTGAAGAATTTCAATACTGCGTAAAAAGCTTTTCTCAGTGACAGTCAGTTACTAGACAATCAAAGTCCAATAAATCTTATTACCTATTCTAGAGCACTGTGAAGCGATTCATAAATGAGATAAATCATTTAGATAATCGACAAATTTATCTTACATTTCATAATGTAAATTAAGTTTGCAAACATGATAATTATCACGGAATTGATATTAGAGGTTTTAAAACAATTAACAAAATGAAAAGCTCTAATTCAGTGCAGAAAATCGCGTTCATTTTTCTCAAAATGTTATTGGAAAAGAGAAACAGCGGAGTACTGTTTGTTTAGTTATTGTGTAAAGATACAGAGAAATCAGAAGAGAGGTCAATAATAAATACTATACACTAAAAGGACATTTTCCTTTATGAAACACGAAAACTACAAGTTCACTTTTGAACAACTTACTTATCCACCACTTTTTCTTTGATTCTTACAACAGACAACCCAAGCTTGTACTTTTTAATAAATTAACAGTCCAGAAATATTGACAGAAGTTATAGCTTCACTATATCTGTTTGGCTCCATTTATTAGACAATAATAATGCTGTAGGCGTTGATTCACATACAACTGGGTCAAGATTTTTGCCGTCATCATCTTGACTTTCAAATTTAGCGAGTAAGCGATAAAACTCGGTGGCTGTAGGAGGTTCATAAATAGGGAAGTTTGTTGAATGATTCAAATCGTTAACAGATGAAGTAAGTGTTTTTGAGCTACACGGGGCATTGTCAGATCGATCAGCAGAAACAGAGTCGTTTTGAGGGAGGCAAAACATACTGTTGTGGTTTGGAGTGGTTGGAAGTGAAAGCGAATTTTCATTAGCAAGACGGTCATATAAAACATCTTGCGAAGTCTCCTCAGTTTGTAGATCTGGATGCTGATTGAGATTAGGAGAATTACTTGTTTCAGGAGCAGTTTTACGAGATTCATCAGCATCGTCGCCGTCCGAAATTACGACTGGGGAAGATGGGTTGTTTAAGTTGACTAGTTTCTCAGGACTCTGATGATATTTACGAATCGATAACTTATGATGACGTCTTGAGTGACAATAACAGCAGCATGAATGCTTGTGACGACACTTACGATGATAGCGGTCACAACGACTACGGTGACAGTGATAATTTTTACGATGGACAGTTTTACGTTGACGTGAAGAATTACGCAAGCGCATTGCTGCTGAGTTGAATTTTGAAGTTTGCTGCAATTCACTTGAAGAGGATGACGACCTTGATGAGAAAACCGATCTAGAAGTCGAACACGATGAATCACTATCTATTTTAATCGATTCTCTAATAAGTTCACAATCACTATCTATGTTTTCCAAATGACTGATATTTAACTTTCGCCTGCGATGACGATTATGTGATTCGTGCTTTGTTTGAGAGTGGTAATAGTATTTAAGAGAATTTCTAGGGGAAAAAATGTTTAACCTGTTTCCCACAGTATTAGCTTCAGTGTTTTTTGAACAATCGGATTTTACACTATACTTATTTTCAGATACAAGATTTGTGGTCTTCTTAGGCAAATCAGCTAAACATGAACCACAAACACTGGATGATGGGATTGTCGAATACGAAATCTCATCAGGTCGTTCGTCTATTTCCATAGGCTCTTCACGACGGGGTATGGATGAATACCGTTCAGTGAAACTATCACTCCAGTTGGTATTTGTGTTGATGGAAGACAATACTGATGAACTAAGGGACAATTTAGTAGTTACACTATGCATGTTGTCAATATCTGAATAATTTCGTGCAGTGCTTAGATGAAAAGCTTTGTTCTTGTCTGTTTCTTGGATTGAGTGTTGAACAGATTCGTTTACAGTTGGAAAGTCATTTTGTAAAGGCATATTTGAAAATGTCTTAAACAACGAACCAAGAGATGCAGTGGATTCACATCCGTTTGTTCGACTATCTGGGGAAGACTCATGACCTGGTTCTGAATCGTCAGAGGTCAATACATTGGATTGAGCAGGAGCTACACACGGTTCATTATGACCTATTGTTTCTTCATCAGAGGAGTCCGATGATATGACGACATATGGAGCCGTGTCACGCCAACCACCAGGTGAATTGTGCACTGATGGAGACTCGTCAGCTGATGTAATTGATCCTACTGAAGATACCAAGGGGAAAATCCGACTACCTCTAAAAGGACAAATGTCACTAGACGTTGTTTGCTGATTCGATGCAGCCGAGCTCCAATCACCAGAATTAACATCGTTAGTAATTCCATTAGTACTAGTAGCTGAATTAGCAGAACGATCAGTTTGAGGACACGAAGAGTGTGAAGGCTGTCTTAGAAATGTCCAATCAATTCCTGAGAACCTTGATGCATATGGTGCTCTTATCGTGTCCAAGTTTTCTAACGACTGTCCTCGGCCTTCTGATTGCATGGAAAATGTTTGTGATCTATTAACTACTGACCTCGGGCTGGTGAGATCAATAACGGCTAATGGAGTTAGGGTCATCGGCATAAGTGGCATATGTAATAGTTCACTGATCAGGTGTTCTGGATCATTTCTTAAACCAGGCACGCGTGCAGTGAAAAGAAGTAAAAGACCGTCTAGACGTCTTAGTGCAAGTGGGTGGGACTGAATAGCTGGTTGTAAGTAATCAGCAGGCTCTCTTACGCTAATAACATTTCGGATAGATACTCTACTACTAGTGCGTTGATTTGGAACTGAACTTACAGAATTTTCTTCTGAATTTTGTGGTGTAAGGCACGTCAGTCGGGTACGATCATTACATTGACTGAACTGACCACTAAGAGCTTCACTGAACCGTGCTTGATCTATCAGTTCACTTAAAACGCGTTGATATAAGAGACGGTTTGGGAAAATTTCTGAGGTACTTACTGATCCATCATGACTCAAATTAATAGTCCTCCCTGACGTTTGACCTCTTAATCTGGAGAAAGATATGATCGCTTCAAGAAGAGCATGACAAGAGCTTCCTAAACGAAGACAGTTAGGATGACAAGTTAGTGAAGGACCATGAAATACTAATGGACTAGGTAGGCTAGGCGGAGGATCTCCTGTACCAGGTAAAGGATCAGGATGAGAAGCGCCAGAGACAGCATGAACGAACAGTCTTTGGAGTAGCCAATTGATTAGAGGATGGATGATGAGTCCTTCAGGTTGGGCGAAACCCGGACGGAGTCGAGGCCAACAGGCGGAAGCAATATAAACAGCCAAACGAGGGTCATGAGAAAGTCCTTGAAACTGTCTATCCCTGTGTCTTTCAGTTGATGACGAGATTAATCCGCCCAAAGCAACTCTGCGCCGATACAGACAAACCGAGGAATCGTATTCTTCCATGCTTCCGGTGAACTGAGCGAATTGCGAAATTTCTGAGGCTAGATGGTGAAGGTACACACGGGGTACCAGTGATGGATGAAGAGCTGGTTGAGTTACCAAAAGATCAACAAGTGACTGTTCATTTGTTATTGGGACTGTACATATGTGTTGCAAGACTATATTGGTCAAATTGTCGAGTTCCCTTGTTTCCACCTCTAAGCCAGGAGGACCAGATATAAGAGGAGATGTTACAGCGGCATTATAATACCCGATATCCTCCGAATTTTCACGACTTCCTTGCGAACTATAAGAAATGTCATAAGCAAGCCATGGAGCGATAACACGTAATTCACGACGGACGAATGATGCGAGCCTGTGTCTATGAGTTTCGTTTGCTGCTAGAAATTCTGGACTGATATTTCGTGTGAGATCAGACCTGTATAAGTACAAAAAATGATCAATGTTTATTGGTGAAACTAACTAATTACTACAGAAATGTTTAATATAGAAATCCAAGATTAAATTTTAGGTAAATTGACTGGAAAGCGTTAGTAATCGAGATGAAATATAACACGAAATAAACGAATACAATAATTTTTATTTACATAAACTCAGTTTTATTTGCTGCTTTGGACCGATTTGGATAACAATCGATCTAAAACTGTTAATAAGTCATAGTAAGCAAATGGAATTTTCAAATACATTTATTATAACACTATAACTAGTGTAAAACACTGAAAAGTGATTGTTTAATTTCACTTAACAATGAGAAAATTTAGCTTCAAGTTATAGCAACAAGTAAGAGCATAATTATCTAACCAAAGATGTAAACATCGATACTATTTTAAAAAAGTTATTATTAATCTATCCACTATTTTTTCAGTATTAAAATTCAGCTCAAGTATTTGTGAATTTATAGAAAGATGAAAGCTTTTAATAAAAGGAGATACCTTTGTTTTTGTACAAGAAAAGTGCTTACTCAATCTATTTTACATAAAACGAACAGATGACAAAAAGCATCCTACAAGGGACAAGAGAAATCGTCTGATTCTCCTCAAAGTAAATAGACTGATTTCGTTATGTAGTATATGTACATGCATCTTTAATTGAATTCGAAATAATTTGTACGATTCATTCAATGCAAAACTCTTTGATATTTATAGGCATTTTTAACGCTTGAATCTTACTGGATCAACTTTATGATTCTCCTTTTTTCTTGTTAATCCCAAAGTGTTGTTTTATTTGGCAGATAAACTAAGACAATACATTTAATTTTTATTAAAACAGAATTTACAAATCTAAGAATGTGAACTCTAGAAATAGACAAGACACAAGTGACCAGATAATCCTTAAACACTACGAATAATAGCTTAGATATATAAACGGGCAAAGTACTATGTAGTAGTCAGTCAGCTACAACGTAGGACCAGGCACATATATGCATCGGTCCAAGTTGCCATACCTCATCAGCACAAGATCAACACTGAATTCATAGAAGTAGTTAATTTAGTGGTGATAATATATGAAAGAAAGATCGTATATAAGGATATAGTACAGGAAGAAAGATATGAAGCAATTTTAATCTCACGGTTTAAGAGAAGAAAAAGAGTGCATACACCTACGCCATTGTGATCAATTCTGAGCCATATCACCCAGAGTCTCCAGTCATTGGTTACGATAGTCACGCGGACCCCAACCAAAAAGTCCGCATCTACCAACATGGCTCAGACTAAAAGTTAGTGACTTCAAGCACTGATGCCATGTTTTGGTTTGGCCGCCCCTAAATCTCTTCCAACCATCCTCAATACTAGTCAGCATGGCGCGTAGTGGTAATCGGTGTTCAGACATACGTAACACGTGGCCTAACCATCTCAGTCGATGAAGATTAATGATCTCATCAACTGATTTACCATCATTCCCTTAAACCCTGAGTCTAACATCACTATAACTTACCCGGTGATCCCAGCAATATTTCTTAGGCATCTGTGGTCCAATACTAGTAACTTACGAGTATCTTGTACCATTAATGGCCACGTTTTGCAACCGTAAAGTAGAACAGAGCGAACTGCCGTGCAGTATACTCGTTCTTTTATTGATAGACGGATATCTGGTCTTCGCCATAAGTGACGTAACTCGGCAAAAGCCAAACGAGCATTCTGAATCCATGCAGAGATTTCGTCAGACACCAACCCATTAGGGCTGATCAGACTTCCAAGATAAGTAAAGTTGTCCAGCAGTAGGTCTATGATGAAGTTAAACAAAAATGGAGATAATGGACAGCTTTGCCGGACACCACTTGAGGTTGTAAAATCAGGTGACAGTTCTCCCCAAGCTCTGACTCGACTGGTGGTGTTCGAGTAAAGAGCCTCTACAAGGTTTATATACTTCTGAGGTATACCTTTCAATGACAGACATTGCCACAGAACCTCTCAATCTACAGAGTCAAATGCTGCTTTTAAGTCAAGAAAAACTAATATTGTCAGACGCCTATAAGCATGTCTGTGTTCTAAAATCTGACGAATGGTGAACATGAGGTTGATGCTGCCACGACCAGGTCTGAAGCCGACCTGATTTTCTCGTTTTTGCAGTTCACGAGTCTTAGTTAGGCGCCCGATAATTATTGAGGCTAGTATTTTAGATGCTATATTAGTCAAACTAATCCCTCTATTATTATCATAGGATGATTTTAACTCATTATATATTGCAACAATCAGATATTGTCACCAGTCAGATGGGATTACGTCCTACTCCCACATTTTAGCTAAAATATTGGTCCACAGAATTGTTAAAATTGGACCACTATATTTAAGGACCTCTGTAGCCAATCCATCTGGACCAGCTGCTCTTCCTCGTTTCAGATGAGTTATAGCCTATTGAACTTCAGCTAGAGTAGGGGGACCTACTTTAATGTTACATTCAGGCTGTTTGGGAATAGTGGGTAACTGTAAAGTAGCTGAAGGCCAACTGAACTGCTCCCTAAAGTGTTCCGCCCATCGTTCTAAACGTCTGAGCTGAGAGATATGAGTGTTGTCCTTTTCCTGGATTGTTTCGCTTACATTGACTTCTTAATTCCAGTTTCTTTTATTAGTCTGAAGAGTTGTCTGGTGTTGCCTACAGCCTCTGCCTTTTCCATTTCGTTTGCTTTCGTTGCCCACCACTGCTCACGATCGTTCCTTAGACTTTTGGTTAACGTAGATCTGACTTGTTTTCGCTCTTCATCGTATTCAGGGCCTGATAGGATGAGTTTACGAGAGTCTATCAGTGCAATAGACTTAGAGGAAATCCATTGGTTTTTTCTAACCCTTTGGTTTAAATTATTAATAGATGTTACTGCTGTTTCCACAGCTGTTCGTATATCTTTCCAAGTAACATCTGGATCAGCCTCGTTTACAGAACTGCCTAGATGTGAACTCAGTTTTTTCTGGAACTTACTTTTGGCTTTCTCGTCCCCCAGTTCGAATCTAATGGGTCTTCTTAGTGCAGTTTTTCTGAAGCCAGTGAGTTGCAAACAAACGTATGCTCGTATTAGAACATAATCAGAGTCCGAACAGGTATTCCAGAGCGAGCGACAGTCTTCTATCGAGCCTCTCCAACGATGACTGATGGCAATGTGGTCTATTTGAGTCCATCGTTGGTTTGGTGCAGGTGGTCGCCATGTCAGACGATGTCTCTCCTTATGCTTAAAATTAATGCTTGTTTAAATAAACGATTGTCTGAGCATAGTTGCAACAGACGATCACCATTATCTGTTCGCTAAGACGGAATACTAAACTACCCACCTAAATGTCTTTCTGTTTGGTTTAAGCTACCCAATTAGGCATTGAAGTCACCTGCGGCAAGTACTATGTCTGAGCGCTTGGTTTTTTGAAGAAGTTTAGAGAGCTTTCTGTAAAAGTTATCTTTCACTTCATCCGGGCTGCAGTCAGTGAGAGCGTAGGCAGAAACGACGAAAAAGCAACGACGTGTGTTCCTATCCTTCAGAGTTCTTACGGAGCCGTTTAGCCGAACACATAAGCGACTGTTAACGGGAATCCACTCTAATAGTGCTTGTTCTACCGTCATACTTAGTGCTACGTCTGCACCCACCAATCCACGAGAACTAGCTACTGGGTCGCCAGATACACCAAGAGTGTATCTCGTCGGCCCCCAGTTTTGATTAAGTCAAGTGAATAACCACACTAGGATCCTGTATGCATGTTTCGGAGACACAGCATATATCAATGGTACGAGACCAAAATGTGGCACAAATCCATGAAGTCACTCACTGACAAGTGGACTGAGCCATGTTGGTAGGTGTAGACTACCTAGTTGGGATCTGCGAAATGATAGCAATCGATGGTTAGAGACCTTGAATGACATGACTCAAAATCGTTTGCAATGGCGAAGGTGTATCCACTGTGTGTTATGCCAAATTTTAATCTTCTGAATTATTTATGTCCCTTTCTTTTGTCTCTTTACAAATTTATTTCACTGGATTATACTCCTTGAATAACCTCTGCAAACCCTAATCTTTCAGATTACTGCTTATACTATTATTACTTCTACCACTATGGGATTCGAATCGACAACTGCATCTCTGTGCTAATGTGGTATGGCAACTCGAACTGATGTACGTACGTACGAAGTTCTACGTTGTGACTGACTGACGGCTGATATTGCTTAAGTAATTTTTTATCTCAGATATTTTTATTTCCTAAACTATGGGAAAGAAGAAATGAATATTCGTGGGATTCCAAATTTTAACAAATACTTGTTCGTAGTTAACTTCTTAGAAAATATATCATTGGTAGACGAATGGTGCTGGGCAATTCGGAATGGTGTTTTTAGAGCTGATACCTTATATACCTTTTCTATATAACGAGTAAAACGTACCACTAGGATTGCTGCTTATTAGAAAATTTTTGCTATTACCATACTAGTTCCGACAGAAGCTAGTTCACTTCTGTATTATTCAAAGTAAAAATTCTATCTAGTCATTATAGCTCAATAATCGTAGTAGAACAAACAACGTGAGCCACTAAACCAAGGCAGCAGGTAATTATAAAAAGACCAGGATATCAAATACAATCACCACATGGACATATGGACAACGAAAATAAATAAATAAAACTTGACATTATATATTCTTCAGGAAACAAATATTTGAATGCACTTACTCTTGTAGGACAGGGATGGAATCAAGACAGAAAATGTATACTAACTGTCGAAGTAGTAAACTATTCAAAAGCGAAGAAGTGCTGGATCGAAGAGCATTATCAACCAAAATGGTTAGAAGTGACCGACGATTTTCTGCTGACCTACAAGAACATAATATAAGTACATTGGTGACTATCAAACAGTTGTACATCACAGGAAACTGACTGAATAATTTTGTTACATAGCTGAACGGATGGAATAGAGGAAACAATCCATCATTTTTGACTATATCACAATCTATATACAAATTTATATATCTATCTATTATGCGACTAAGTGCGGTACAACACACCTATATCTGTTGATGAGGTCTCACAACAGAATTAATCAACTTAAAATATTTACTTGGAAATCTGATGATCCTACAGAGAGCGAGCAATCCTATGAACTTAACGATGAAAGGATAATTGCAGCCTACGTATATCATTTACTATTTGTGCACTTTGATACGTATATGCGACTTACAGTATTTGATCATAGATGCCCATGAAGGATTGGTGCAGTATATAAGGATAACAGAGTGAGCAATACTAAATACAGACATGGTGTGCTAGAGAAAGATGACAGACACGTTGATGAGAAACTGAATCCTGACTAATCTGAGTGTTTTTCAGTACTCTCTATTACATTCCTCTAATTATGTGCCATCAGTCAGTTAATCTTGGCACCGATTTCTCGACAGATAACAACAGACAACTACAATCGAAGACTGAGATAAGTCCCTGAGTCAATCAAGCTGATAAGACCTTAGTTTACATAAATTGAGGCAGGCGGCAGCAGATCTGGATGGTTGAACCGTGTAAATGTTCATAGTTAGTAGTCCAGTTAGACTGACTATGATACTAGCTAAAATCTGGAAACTAAGTGTAATCCCGTACGACTGACCTTGATCTCCAATCGTCCTATATTTTTTAAGACAAGACAAAAGCCTCTGATTTTAACCTTCAAAAAACGGTCTAACTGATATATTGTCTAAAATATTGGTTTTAACAATCATCTGACGCTTAACCAGGGACAATGAAGAGCGAACCCGGGAAAATCAGGTTATTTTTAGAACTGAACGTGGATTTGTAGACTAAGTATTCATCCGTGTTCAGGTTCTAGGACGGAAACACCCACTGACACCCGACTGTAGTGAATTTCCTTAACGCTAAAGCAACGTTCAACTTTGTTGACCAGGAGGTTTTTCGGCAATTTTTGCCAGTGAAAAGCCTACCAAAAGAGTCCATCAACCCCGTAAATAATATACCCGAACGCAACTCGTTAGATCAGAAATTATGTTGAACTGTCATCGCAATTGATATATATATATATATATATATATATATATATATATATATATATATATATATATATATATATATATATATATATATATATATATATATATGCGCCGCACGGATCTCATTTGATTTGTGTAAGGGCTGTGATATTGCCCAGGTGCCCAAACTGAAGCAGGTGGTTTTCTTAGGGGGTCACACTCCGATCCTTTGACCTAAAGGTCTGATCCAGAAGGCAGTGGAGCATCGTGAGGAGATGTAGTCCCATGGTAGCCGGTGATCAACGATTGATTCATACACCATTTGTCACCTCAGGATACTGGAGCCTATGCGCATCATTGGTTTGGAATCAGGGTTTTCCAACTCCCCTAGGTAGGCTCTCCGTGTCCACCAACTTGGTTAAAGCGCCGGACATTCGCTTTTCGTCCTCTCAATTTCGTAAACAACACCCCCGCCACGAGAAGGCAGTGAGTAGGGCTTCCCTGCCAGAGGCTATATAGGCGTGGCAATGTGAGAGCATTTGGAGAGGGAGAGAGGACTCTCCTCACTCTCAGCCGTACCAGGGCATTTGGGGGCCCCGGAGCCATAAGTTTGCTGTCCTATAAGCGATCTTTGTGCTTATTTGGACAGCGTCAATGGAATTCATTGTGTGTGAGGTGTTTTCACCCCTATGACCAGAGCGCAACAACACTTCTCCTGAAGCTAGTGTATCCTGTTCACACTGTGTCTAGTGAGTTTCACTTATTCAAGACATGGTCAGGTTGCATTATCCTATTTCTGTGGCTATTCTGATGACTCTCCCTTCCTCCCACACTGCTAAGATATTATATTTCACGTACACATATTAATTGTTGCTCTGGTTACCAGGAAGTGCGCTGGCCTCGAGACTTCCAGAGAATTGGCTTTTACCATGACGTGTTATCTGAAGACCGTTCAACTCCTAGGGTAAAATTTAAACGGTTTTTTATGGTTAGCGTTTTTTGATGAGATTGTTTTTATAAAGTGAGGTTGTTAGCCGTACATCTGAGCCTCTTACTTAAACGACAAATCCAATTTCACATTTTTTTCAGCAAATTAGTATTTCGTAACCTTTCACTTATCCCGGACTTGGAATGTACAGTAGCCCTAGAGTGTCTCAAGATGGAGTTTGCACGAAAATTGATTACTCATAATGAAAACCGAAAATATCGTTTTATGTATGTGCAAATAATTGAATTCATTCTTTAAGATGTCAACTTAAAAAGAGGACGTATTATTCATGATACACATAAAATGCCTTTTACAAATGGGTAGAAAATACAAAACTCACCCTAGTTCTGGATTCCATCTGTATGACATGTGTGAAGAAGTATCAAGAATCCCGACGGCTCTTGGTTGAGATATAGAGGTATCAGATGGAAAAAGAATGGGAGGTATGTATAACGAAGTGCTATCTGATGATGAACGAGTCACTCCATCGAGATAATTGAGTAAACGCACTTGATGTGTACCTAAATGATGATGATAGTGATAATGATGATGTGATCGCGGAATAGTGGTGTCATCTGGCGATGCATTTAAATATTCATCATCCAAGCGAAATGTAGTGGATAAATTATTTACTCGATTACGTCGGTTATTATTTGGTAGATCAGATACTAATAATTCAGTGAATTCCGTATCGGACAGAACAGAATGAATGATTTTTTGAGCCAAACGTTTACATAATGGACAAGAAGGATTGATACTGAGCCAACGATAAATACAATCATAACAAAATGTATGCATACAAGGTAAAACAACACAACGATTTGATTTTTCACATAAACAGATTACACAATCGTCATCACTTTCAAGACCAGTGGATCTAGCTGCTGTCAGAGCCGCCCGAACGTCTGGGCAATCAATAAGACTTTGAGAGCGCCTACTATTGTTTGCACGTGATGGATGGTTAGTAGATGGGATATTCGTAGAAGGTACGAAACGCGTGTTTGTTGCTGATAGGCGACGTGTGGCTCTTCTTCCAGACCTTGTGGTACGTAAACGTCCAGGTCTGTTACTGGAATCAAGGTCCTCAGTGCGAGTTAATTGGATACTATCATCGTTAAAACTCTCCAGGTTTATTCTAACACTTTCAGTGGTCGACTCATTTTGATATGAAGGACTTCCATGGGAGGAAAACAAAAGCTGAAGAAATGGAGGACGAACGAAATTACGTCGACGACTTCGACGAGAAGCTGAAACATTTGGATTGTTCGGTTCTAGGTTATCTGATAAACCACGACTACGTGATCTTGGATTAGCAGTAGAACGCTGAAAATCACGTAGAATACAACAAATATGTAGGTGAGGTAACGGTAGAGTAGGTAAAAAGTAACTAAGATTTCTAAACTATATAATCAGATCAGCATGTTCTTGAGAATTGGGAAAAAGGACAAAGTATACAAAAACCAGAATTAGAGCTATACAGCTTTCTTTAACCTCAATATCAGTTTTATCCAAAGATTGACGCTCAGAATAGAAAAAATACAGTAGTGATAAGTACAAAAGCAACAAGGATGGTTACGAAAACTTAAGAGTTAATTAGTACAGAGAGCAATAATCAAGATTTAGTTACGTTTCAATCCACTACAAACTAGAGGATTGTGTAAAAAGTCGAAAGTATCCACTCCAGTGTTACCTGAGAAAAATGTTTAAAAAAATAAATGACCTAATCAAATCAACTTTTTTTATAGAAGATAAATCCATATATAAAATGTCTCAGAAAACAAATGATCTAACATAGTATGATGTTTACAACAAATAAAATGTTTAGGAGTAGCGTTTCAGATTTCTTAAGGTTTTTAAACCACATAGGAATAAGTCACTGACAACGTAAGCTCTTTACGTATGATTTACGTAATTAGGTTTAAAGCAATCACGTGAGCATTCATGAAGTCACTGATATTACTTTGTTCTTCATTTGCTGTGTTAAAGCATGGAGTCAGTCACCCCATTATCCTGTAGAAAGAAATCTTCCTAAAATAATGCTAACCAGAATGAATGGATTAAACCCTCCGAGTTGAAGGAAGAAGTATAACGCCTCAGGGTGAAAGCCAGGATTCTTCGGAAGCCACGGGGCCGATGCTCCTTATAACAACCAGTGCAACAATTTTTATAGGAACATGGAACGTCTGGACAATGTAGGAGACCGGGAGGACCAATCAAATAGCAACGGAAATGAGGAGATACAAATTGGAAATACTCGGGATCAGAGAAACCCATTGAACACAAGCTGGACAGCAAATGCTGGATATGGGAGAGAGATGCTGCTGTACTCCAGTCACGAAGAGGAAAATGCTCTACACACTCGGGGAGTTTCTTTGACGCTGTTCAAAGGAGCACGAAATGCGCTTGTAGGATCGGAATCTCATGGATCCAGAATCATCAAAACATCATTCAAAACAAAGAAGGAGGGGATCACAATGAATATCATCTAATGTTATTCACCCACCAATGATAGCAATGACGATGATAAAGATCAGTTCTACTCGAGGCTGTAATTGATCATGGCGAAGTGCTCAGGAAAGGACCTGACAATTCTGATGGGAGATCTAAAGGCCAAAGTCGGAATGGACAACAACGATTATGCGGATATCATGGGACGATATGGACTGACAGGCAGAAAGGAAAGAGAATGTCGAGAGATTTGCGAATCTATGTGCATTCAACAAATTGGTTATAGGTGGCACAATATTCCCAAACAAACATATACACAACGCTACATGGATCTCACCGGATCACACTACACAGAACCAGATCGATCATATTTGTGTCAATAAAAAAATCAATAGGTCCATGGAAGACCTGAGAACCAGGTGAGGAATTGACATAGGTTCAAATCACTATCTGGTTGTGGCCAAGATGAAACTGAAGCTATAGAGACACTGGACGACTGGACAAACAGAAGTATAAAAGTTCAATATAGACTTCCTACGAGGCACTAATAAACTCAACGAATTCAAGATAACTCTCAACAACAGGTTACAAGTCTTACAGGATCTACTGAAAGAACAAGGAACTACGATGGAGGAAAACAGGAAAGGGACCAAAGAAGCACTAACTCTAACGTATCAGGAGGTGCTGGGCTGCAAGAAGCATCATCATAAGGAATGGATCTCTATGGAAACCCTGGACAAGATTTGAGAAAGGAAGAACAAAAAGACAGCAATTAACAACATCCGAACAAGAACAAAAGTAATCGAGACACAAGCTGAATACACAGAAGCAAACAACCAAGTGGAAAAGAGAATTAGAGCCGACAAGCGGAAATACGTGAAAGACCTAGCGACGACAGCGAAAGAGCTGCAAGAGAAGGAAATATGAAACAGCTACATGACACAACGAAGAAACTAGCAGGGAAATAAAGTAAACCAGAGAGACCGGTCAGGGACAAAGAAGGCAAGACAATTACTGAAATTCAAGAACAGTGGGACACTTCAGGGAACTCTTGAATAGACCAGCTCTATTGAATACACTGAACATTAGAGTAGCACCTACAGACCTTCCTATAGATGTCACTCCAACAACGATCGAAGAAATCACCACGACCATCAGACAAACCAAGAATGGGAAAGCAGCAGGACCTGACAATACATATGCCGAAGCACTCGAGTCAGACATAGAAGTAACTGCAAAGATGCTACAAGTTCTATTCAGGAAGATTTGGGAGGAAGAACAAGTGCTGATGGACTGGAAAGGAGGACACCTCACCAAGATACCAAAGAAAGGAGATTTGAGCAAATGTGAGAACTACAGAGGCATCATACTACTGTCAGTACCAGGAAAAGTTTTCAACAGTGTTGTTGAATCGGATGAAAGATCCAGAAGACACTCAGCCCCGAGATCAACAGACAGGGTTCCATAAGGACCGGTCGTGTACAGATGAATTCGAGACACTACAGACAGTTGTTGAGCAATCGTTTGAATGAGATTTATCACTATACATCAAATCCCTTGATTATGAGAAAGCATTCGACAGTGTGGATAGGAGGACTTATGAAACCTTCCTGTACATTATGGTGTACCTGAGAAGATCATCAACATCATCCGGGATTCATACGATGGACCAAACTGCAAAATCGTGTATAGAGGACAACTCACAGATTCATTGTAAGAGAAGATCGGTGTTAGACAAGGCTGCTTGCTAGCTCTCACCTTTTCTCTTTCTTCCGTGGGTTGACTCAATTATGAAGACCTTCACATATGCAGATAAGCACGGAATACAACGGATAACTCTGAATCAACTAGACGATTTGGACTTCGCAATTGGCCTGACCCTCCTATCCCATACACATCAACAAATGCAGATGAAGACAGCCAGCGTAGCAGCAGCCTATGCAGTATTAGGTCTCAACATACACAAGGAAAAACCAAGATCTTCAAATACAACACGGAGAACACTAACCCAAACGTACTTGATGGAGAAGCTTTGGAAGATGTGAAAACTTTCACTTACCTGGTCAGCATCAGAGACGAACAAGGAGGATCTGATGCAGATGTAAAGGCGAGGATCAGCAAGCACGAACAGCATTTCTACGGTTGAAGAACATTTGGAACTAAAAACAACCGTCAACCAATTTCAAAGTCAGAATCTTCAATACGAATGTTAAGACAGTTCTACTGTACGGAGCTTAAACTTGCAGAACTACCACAACCATCATCAAAAATGTACAAGTATTTCTAAACAATTGTCTACGCAAGATACTCAATGTCCGTTGGCCGGATACCATCAGTAGCAGCTCTCTGCGGGAGAGGACAAACCAGCTTCGAGCTGAGGAGGAAATTAGGGAAAGACGCTGGGAGTGGATAGGACATATATTGTGGAAATCACCAAACTTCATCACGAGGCAAGTGCTAATTTGGAATCCTGAAGGGAAACAGAAAAGAGGAAGATCAGCGGACACGTTGCGTTTGAATTGGAAGCAGATATAAAAAGGATGGATAGAAACTGGAAATAATTGCGCAGGACAGAGTTGGATGGAGAATGCTGGTGGGCGGCCTATGCTCTTCCCTGAGAGGTAACAGGAGCAAGTAAGTACTAATAAAGAAACACTGAGTATAATATTACAAAAATGATTAGACTGAAAAGACATTTCATCAAGCGTCAGGACAGCATAAGATTAGCTAAATGCGTTTACACTAATTATCGACTCAGGTAAAGCTTGTAAAGCAAAGAATTAAGAACAAATTTAAGTATCTTGCTTATAACTTAGTATTCAGAACTAATAAGTTTATATAGAAAATAGGTGGGAACTGACCTGAGACAAATGATGAGTACGGTCTAATCTACGAACCTGACGTGTCCGTCTTGTTAGTGGAGGTGGTGAACGTGACGAATTACTGGATGATGATGAAGAAATGAAAGACGCTCCCACAGGCCTCGATCGACTCAGTAGACGAGAATGTAGTGTATCAATAGTGGCTTCTGCACAGTCAACGTGTTGAACAGTATCTGTTATTACAGCATCACCCTGACGTCTGGAGACATGGGGTAAAGCTGCGGCTCGACGTCGGCCATACATAGTTTGAACAAGCGTGCAGTAACGCACAAAATGGGTATTAAACTTTGGGAATAGACTATAGAAAGCATAAATGGGAGTTAGATCGTACGACATGACAATTAAAAGAAAAAAATTAAAAAATAGGTAACTAATTATTTATTTGAATTTTGAATAATTGATGAACAACAGGAATGATTTATGTTTATATTTCTCAAGATAGGAAATGTAAAATTTAAGATATAGAGGTAATAATTTAATTTAAATATCGCAACGATAAAGCAAAAAATACATTGCAGTTTAAAAGATGAGGAGAAATGTAAAGTTGAGTGACTTGGAAGCAATGATGCGAGGTAAGAAAAATACTCTCGAAATGAATACGAATAGTAGTTGTTGCGCTTATAGTGTTTCAGCCCAAGGATTTTCGTTTAGAAAAGCTTGTACAACCTCTCTCATAGACAAATTTGGTATAAGCTGGTCTTCTATCAATGGTTGACGTGAAACGGGATCAAAATGTCCAACTTGGCGCAGGTGAGATATAATTGACGGCCGATCATAGGTAATTCCACAAGGAGTGATTACAGGATCTCGCATTAGATCAAAGCTAATACGACCACAAAGATAGTCTGGAATCTCACGTTTTTTTCGGCGTTCGTCCACCTATAAAATAGTAAGTAACTTACAATTTGTTTATTTTGTATGCTGAGTATAAAACAAAAACTGACTTCCTATATTGCTTAATGAACCAAATGAAGCATTTCTATTATGTCAGTAGTAAATAATATTAATTTGTATTGCAAGCATGCTATCATTTGTGATTGCACTGTATTTTTGGATATTTCAATAAGATGACGTATCCGATTGCCCTAAAAGAGAATCAATGTTCAAACGCGAATCACATCAGTAAATTGCTTGACACATTGGAATAACAGCCTACAAAATATCAAGCGTTCAAATTGATCATATATTTTATATATACTTGAAATCATGAGTCAATTGAAGCTAGACCACCGTAGAAAACCTGGAAACGGCCGTCCAGTGCTTCCAGGTTTTCTACGGCGGTCTAGCTTCAATTGACCCATGATTTCAAGTATATATAAAAATTACTTAAAATCTCCACAGAAAACCCCCTGATCATATATTTGTTTATTCTATTTTATATGAGGTGTATTTGTGATATTTGGTGTGGAGAAATTCTTTACAAAGCACTGTAATAAATTAGCAAATCAAAACACTTGAAATTTTTTTAGTTAATCTTTTTAGGAAACTTTTACATGAAGACCCTAGTATATCTTTCGGAAGTAGATACTTTGGTGGGTGTGGTAAACAGAAAAAAGAACTGTTGACGAGGGGACTAAAGACACCGTTGATGAGAAATCAGTACTCTATAAAAACGATTCTGACCTTCTTTGAAGGAATCGAAATAGCCACTGAAAGAAATTGAATAAATTGTCAGTTATGAAGTGATCATTTCCAAACAAAATGAGCAATTTCAAATGCCACTTCTCAGCTCCTACTGTGATACTGACGAACTACATAATGTGGAATTTAGGTCTGAAATACTTAGTGAAAATACCGGATAACCAAGATTAAATGTGTCTTAGTACAGTTACACGCACCAACGTTTGTCCCATGTTATATATATACATATATATATATATATACTACGGTAGTCTAGTCTGTATGATTAGTTCACATATTAAAGAACTACCTGGTTAGGACTCCATATCCGGAATTCGTGTGTGGATGTGGCAAGCCTTTTAAATCTACTTACTGAGAACCATCATTGCAAAAGTATGATCAAATACATAACACGTGGTGCGGCGTCAAAATTCTTAGTATACTATAATTACTTACCTTAGAGAACAGTTCATTAAGCTCTGAAATGTATTTTTGAGCAGTGTTATCTATTTTTGAAAGAATTTCTTGGTGCTTTGGTGAAATGTTTTCAAAATTGTTATCTTCGGTTGATAACGAATCAATAGAAATGTTTTTGGTTGACTCCAAGTTTGGTAGAGAACCATTGATTCCAGATAATTTAGATAAAATCACTTGCTTTTGACGGGCAGCATCTTCCATGATTAAATTATTTAAATAAACCTGAGTCAAAAATAAAGGCAAGCAGTTTGAACGCCATTAATACCACGACAAATAGGAGTAGCTGAAAGATGTAATGGATGTAAGGCAATGAGGTGATCATTCACAGAATTGTTTGAGTTAATTTAACACTCCATAAACGAAAAGTAGATGTTTATATGCTGGACTTTGAGAAACAAATTTTGTATGCTTGACAGATAGCGGGTAGCAATATTACGCGGCTCATCAAAGTAAATAATGTTTTAAATATCGTCATCACATGAAGAAGTGATGGGATAATAAAAAGATATTATCTTACCTTGATTTCAGTAATGTTGTCCTGATCTACTAAAAACACTAAAAATGTCGCTTTTACAAGGTTTCAAAGGTCATCATTAGAGATATAAAGAATGGAGAGGTATGTGATTTACAATCTACACTTCAAACAAATGTATACCAAGAAAGTGAAGCTGAATACCTAGATGAACACATTTCTGAAAAAAAGACACTTCAATTTCAAAACCATCCACTTTATTAAATATCAGGAATTTTTAATTTACTTATGACCAGTCATTCAGCCGAAAACTAAAGATTGAAAGTTTTAATAAACAACCCGTACAGACTTGAAAACTATTTAAACTTATATTAACTTAGTTGAATCAGATCAACTAAAGTAGCACTAGAATCGTTGGCCATAGTGAAACTTGAGGAGGAAGCCGAAAGAGGAAGTAGGAGGAATAATAGGAATTAAAGAGGGAAATTGATTATAAATACAGTGATCTTGAGAGCTGTTAGAGGTATGACGGCAGTTATCACTTCCCGGTTACCCACATCGTGGAAGGGTTCTTCTAGAGGTACCTGTGAAGGAAATTGGGTTAGAGTTGGTCTTAGTGACCTGAGAGAGTGACTGCAGTGCACAAGGGACAACAGCTTAAAGCCGGTCACACACGACTTTTTTGTGGGTAATTTTTGCGTTGGCTCCGTACTTGTTGAGACCTTACCGCCTGAGATGGGAATCCGTAAGATAAAGTGAGGTGCGCATTTTTAGTGTTGACCCTTTCTAACCCCACCCCTCCATGTGGGAAGGCAGCATTGCTGCAGATGTTGATTGTCCGAGGGAAGCATCTTACTGCCGTCACACCTCTGTACATGACTGCGACTTTACCTTCGGACCTTGGGTTCGCTGCTTTCAGTCTTACCGTTCTTCAACCAACCAGCCTGGCATGGTAGGACCTTGAGGACCGATTGTTCCATCCAGTATAGCCTGGTTGGTTAATCACGATAGGCAAGCCCAACCACCAAGTCAAGGTAGCAACGACGGTCGGGACTCAAATAGCTGAGCATAAAAAGATGGAATTACGCATTCTGACACGTAACTATTATCATTCATAATGAATACCATTTTTTAACAAATAATACTATTACTTGTAAAGAAATTTCTTCTTTTTTTCTATCTTCATCCATGGCTTCAAAACGTTTTTTTCGAGCTAATCGGATAACTGAAGTTATATCATCTCCAAAATTACGATGCTGTTCTAAAGCTAAATTATGGGCATGAACAAGTCTAGTTAATGCTTCTTCATATTGATTTAAGCCCAAGTGTGCTTGTCCAGCAAAGAAATGAGCTTTTAAATTGTTTTGATCTAAATCAATCGCTTTTCTACAAGAGGTTAGAAAAGAAAATAAACACGGCTAAATGGCAATGTGAAGAGAACGTTTCCTAGTTAATAATCAGTATAAAAGTGACCGAGCACGTCTTAGAAAGTAATAGAAGTTTAAAATAGTCAGAACAGAAATGCAAGTAATGCTCTGATTCAAAGTTCCACCTATATTTACGTATTGGATATTGTTTAGAGAACTTTAGACGCTTTTCTTTACGATTTCACTCATACATATTGATTAGATGCTCATTAAGTATTCTGCTTTCATTATTTTTTTATCCTAGCTCTAAGCTTTTATTTGGACCGTGATTTGTTGTTATAGCATCCTCTACTCAAAAACTAGAACCGATTAACTGTGTACCTAGTATTCCGTTTTCCCAACATTAATGTTGTTTCGTGCTAATACTGTTAACTGATTGGTCTGCTGAGTGGTCTGGTTTTGTATGTATATAAACGAATGTCTGGAATATAATAACGAAGCTGGACAAGTAAACATTAGTCTTGAGTTCTTCCTCTTCGTTCGTGGGTAGTTAGTATTGGGCCAACCTTTGGGCATATGGTGTCAGTCTTCCTCGTCCTTGTTGTGTATTGGCTGTTCAAGATCATCTGAGCGTATTAAGCGGCTGTAGGATATAACAAATACATTACGGAAAAACGACGTTTAATAATTTTAAACACTGAGTGATAAAATATTTTAAATTCTCACGTAGAGTGTACTAGAATCGTTGAGAATAGGAGTTACCAAATCTTAAATTTGCCTCATCGTTTCTCACTTAATAACGGCGAACAGTAAGTCAAGATAGGGCTTTTTCGGTTTACCATGTCACAAATAAACTATCAAACTGTAAGGGTACCCAAGTCTGAAATAGAGGAAGCAGATGGGATTAACTGAAATAAATAAGACTAATGGGTTCCGAATAAATAAATTCTACTTCCTTGTTTGTTCAAAATTGGGTCATACAGAATCTCACTAAAATGGCTAAATCAACTACAAGATATTTTCCGAACTGAGTGGAACCTACGTGTGAACTTAGTGAGTTAACTGCGCAATATGTATTGCTTGAAGGTTTATTAGGAATCAAACAGCTGGGGCATGAAACCACGAAGTAATAAAATTTGATTTACTAATAACACATATAAATCCTGGTTCGGCAGAGCGCCAGAAGCACATCACATAAATGGGGTGATAATATTGTATGGGAAAGGAGGAAAGGGTTAAATAATTGATAAATAAATGGGCAAAGGTAGTAATTAATAAAAAAAATGGTCCAATTACAAACACAAACATAAATAGGTTTATTTCGTTCCCATTGAGAATGTAAAAAAAAACTATAGCAGGACTGATACTGGCTTCTGATAATATCTCAAGCTACTGAACTATACGGTCTCTGAGACCCCGTCGAGTAGTTATGATGGATCACTAGCTGCTGATCCAATACGACTATTTTTCATACTACGTCCCCACATTGTTAACTGAACACTACTTTTTTGCACCTGGCCTCAATGTCGGTAGATAAGACGAGGTTTGAAAACTTTTAGGATGACACTAGGAAACCATATCCAAGTCACCGAAACTGGTATTTCAGGATGGTGATCCGAAGTGAGTTATCATCACTGATCTTGGACACGTGTCACCTCACCTTACTAGTACTAATATAATGCACCAGTTGCACTTCTTTGGGGGAAGGATAACCGAACACCTTTGACTCACAGGGACCAGGTTTTACGAACAAAAAGCCAAACTGCTCTTACTGATGTTGTACACCCGATTTTTTGTAGAAAGAATAACATAATGACGGTGCTAAAGGTACATGAAATTGTCATAGAGAGCTCTGGCTTTTACTACGTGTAGACTGATCTTATCTGTCATATCAACAACAGAATACACAAGGTTCAGACACATTGACCTTTCAAGTATTTCCATAGGTTCACTTCAAAGGGTAAGTCCAGAATATGGTACTGTGGTCCTTGGAGTACGTTGCATTTCGAAGTTACAAAGTACATGCCATAAATGCGAATTAACTGGAATTGATTAAGTGTAGTATGAGTGGGTTATGTATCACCACACAGTAAAACAATGTCGTGTGGGTGCTTGGGGTTGAAAAGTCTTTTTCCAGGGATAAAATATACATTAGAACCGAGTATTTACGAAAGAGATGTTTTGCATAACGTTGTCGAAAACAAAGCTAGCGAACAGTAAAATTTGGAAACCCAACATAACTCCTTTTAATAGAATGGAACAATAAAGAGGTGGATGTATGTCGTCACCCTGGATAAGTTCTTTATGTACAGACCCTTCAAAATATTGATAAGCTTCTCGGGTGGATAATTTTTAAGCAGACAATAAGGAAATTTAGTATAACGAGTCAAAGCTAGCCCTCATATGCACTAAAACAGTGATTGTTAAGTGGCGTTGTTCCGAGATTTGAGAGAAAAGAAGTGATCAGTAGACGCACGAGTCAGTTTTGGAACTTTTAGAGCTTGATGAAAGCCGATATTCTGGAATCAATGGGGAGCCGACTTGTATCCCAGCAAATGATTTATGGACAACATGGATCAATTTTAAAGATGAGAACAACGACCGCTTGAACCCAAAATGATAGGACACTTTTAGTTTACAAACAACTCAATCAACCACATGTTCGGACATCAAACAGAAGCAGATGCTTTTCCCAGGAGATCATTCACCAGGTCTTTGACCTAGAGATATGACTAAAGTGTCAGTAGAGCAAAGTTGGAAGATGTATTCCAAGGTATATAATAACCATATAACATTCATTCGCTATTTGTTCACTCAAAAAATTAAGCCCATATACATTGCTGTTCAAAAATCAGGGTTTCTCAATTCCTCTAGATAAAATGCTTGTGTTCTACTCCCACCTATAGTATATTTTGATTCGCGGTTTACCATTTTCAAAAAACCCGCTACATGAAGGTGGTAAGTAGGACTCACCCATAGACATCTACAGACACGGCCGTATGAGAGCGTTCGGTATTCAATAGAGAACACTCTATATCCCAGGTCTTACTACGAGATCTGTGAACCTATGAGGCAATCGAATATCTCTCTCACTAAGTTATGTACTTGGTCTTGCTCAGACCACGAATCATTCATTCACATCAGGTAGTTTCATCTTACCACGGTTGCCAATTTCCGTTGTTTCTAAGAAAAAATGGCGGCAGAATAAAGAAACTGAAGTTTATATGCAAAACCTAACGGCTGTTGAAATGAAACGCAATCCAATGATAAGCCGCATGTTTTGTAAATACTGTTGGCATGATCTACCTTCTGAAAACGAAGCATTTTACGGGTTCGAAACAACCCCATGTTTGACCAGATTACCAATACGAGGCTTATTTAGTCTCCCTGTGAATATTTCCTAATATCAGAAGATCTAAGTGCTATGAATCTATTGATTTGAATTCATTATGTGAGATAAATGAAATTAATGGATCAGTTACATAAAATGTATGGTTCATTGCCTAATACATGTTATCGAGTTGGACTTACTTTTGTGGGAAATATTCATGATACAAATGTCTGACACTGGGTGTAAGGGCTGTCTAGACAAAGGATTACATACATAAAAATTACACTAAGATTTAGATTTATAAAGTAGTCATGTGAATTATTCGTAGACAAGTAAAACGTTTCAAGCAAAATAAGATGTTCAATAGTCCCATTGTAATATTCGGCTGAAAACAAACACTTTGGTTCCGATTCTAGTTATTTTAACTTCATATCAAATTAATATTTGAAACGAAGTTCAAGTGCGACGGAAAGTAAAAGACCTATCCATTAACGTTTATCAGTCTACTTTATGATTTTCGAGTGGCATAAAAAAATAACATCTAAGTGCATGTCAAAAATAATCTAATTTGAAAACATCTGTTAATTGAAGATTAAAGTAGGATTTATCTGTGTCAGTTAGTTTATTCATAAATTTACCAACCACACTCAAAAATTATCGCAAAACAAAGTCGTCTGTTACACGAATTCCTCCGAGCAGTACGAACAACAACCTATGCTTCCATAAGCTCGGGTTTGTTTTCGAAGAATTTCTTAGTACTATACATACAACTGATAGAATTTTATAGTTCTAATCACGACCCAGTGTTTTTAATGGGGAGATTGAGATATCAGTTATTGGTTCTAGAAAACAAAATACTTTCTGTAAATGAAATATTACTCTGAGGTTGTGGTTGATTAGATTTAACATACGTTTATTCATTTATCAATTTACTTCACATCAAAACACGTGACTCCCGTCACAGCACTCAAGACAGTATACACAGGAATTGTTATATCAATATAGCATTTCCTAGTTGAGTGCCAAAGAGACTATATTCAAAGAAACAAAAACAATATAGTACCACATTTTATGAAATAGGACTACGATTAGTTCAATCAACATTGAACATGACGTTTTACTTAATTAATCCGACAGTAAAACTCTAACCATAAGTCGATACTGATAGTATTGAGTAACAAATACTTTTCATTGAACTGTATGCCTTATAACATTAACTTGAAGCTTTCTTACCTTGTAATTATAAAGTAATAAAATGATAAAATATATGCATCTCCGTATGCTTTTTAGTTAACCTTCCATAATTTCGTTATTATCAATGTGTTGAGAAAATATAGACCACGCTTACGTAATTTACTGATCACTTATTTAAAAAGATGAAGTTGTTAGTCTCAAAAATAGGACTGTCATCCCACATTTTGAGGCTTATATTCTAATAATTCAATGATTATTAGTACGCTAGCAGCAATATCTTTCTAGACTATAAAAACAAATCATAATTTCTAAACCGATTCGCCCAGATATACGCGTGAACTAATGTCTCCACAAAGTACTAATAATATTGAAATTCACTGAAATAAATTTGTCACAATTTCGACAAGGTATTGTAAATTGGTACAAACCTGCAATCAGACAAAACTTTTGAATAATCTTGCATTTGGATATAACACAATGCTCTATTTGAATAGTATGAGGAAATATTTGGTTGTTGGGTGATAGCATGTGTATAGCATTGAACAGCTTCGTTATACTGACATGAGTTGAACAGTTGATTGCCCATATCTTTCAACGATTGATGGGTAAGTGTGGATATATCAAGACCTCTTAAAATATTTGACATGGTTGAAATAGTTCCCTATAAATAAAGAGTAAATTCAGATTTACAATTCCGCTTAATAAGGAATAAAGAAAAACGATTATTCAAGTTAATCACTGATCGTTTTACCAGAATGACGAAATTTTCAGATATGTGGATGTAGTCATCACACATACTGAAATCCTAATCTTAAAACGATAAAAAAAGTCAAGCAACCACATACAACTATTGGAATACACGATATTATTCAGGCTACATAAAAAATGGACAACTGGGTAGACACAATTACAAAAGTTTGATACAGCGTTCATACAAGATGCTAACAAGCTCAAAGAGTTCAATAGCGACCACTGCAACAACTTCCAAGCCTTAAATGATCAAATAGAAAGGATTACAATACAGAGCAACTGAAAAAGGAGTAAAGAAAGAGTAACTTTAAAATGCCGGATGTCGCTACCCCTGAAAAAACAATCGAATAGTCGGCACAAAGAATGGATCTCTGAAAACACCCTGAGCGCGACTCAAGAAAGGAAAATCAAAGACGGAAGTGGGAAAGACACAGGCCAATCACACAAAAGAAAAAAACGAGTGAAAAGCATCACAGCTTTAAAAAATGAAATATGCAGACCTGGCAAATACTGTAGAAAAGCTGCAAACAAAGAGATTTTCGAAGAACCATATGATATCATCAGGAGACTATTAGGACAATAAAGCTCACCAGAACTAGTCAACGACAAAAAAGAAGAACCAATCACTAAAGATCAACATCAGGAAAACAGACGGGTAAAACACTTTGAATAGACCGACTAGGGTTACATTATTACAATTGGAGGGTATGTGCAACTCTAAACAACTGTCAGCTAACACTAGGATAGGAATTTTCAGTACAAACGTCAAAACATTTCCACATATTGGAGCTGAAACTTGCAGAACTACTGCAACCATACTCATCAAAGAAGTATTAATATTTATAAACAGCTGTCTACATAAGATACTTTAAATCCGTTGACCAGACGCCACCAGCTATAACCTACTGTGGCAGAGAACAGATCAGATGCCAACTGGAGGGGAAATTAGGGAAAGATGTTGAATGTGGATACAACAAATTTTACACAAACCATCAAACTGTATCACAAAGCAAATCCTAACCTGAAATCCTGAAGACTAAAAGGAAAGAGGCAGACAAAAAAACACATAGTCCCGGGGAGCGGAGGCAGGCATTACGATATTGAGTACCACTTGATAACAACTAGAAAGATGAGTCCAGGAAAGAGTCGCTTGGAGATTCCTGGTTGACGTGTTGTGCACTATAAGATAGACAGCTTAGGAAAAAGCGGAATTCTCCATTAAGTCAATAAGATAGGTGAATCCAGTCTTTTGTTGATTATTTTAATTTAGACAGATATAATAACTAACCATTCTTGTCAGTTCACCTACATTTGATCGTCACCTCGCGTAACAGTTTGCTAAACTCAATGTAAAACCTGACATAAGTGTGTCTGCACCATTGTAAGCAATTAGGAGCCATGTCACTCAATACCTCCAACCATTGGTTACGATGATTGTGTTAACCTTAAACTCCCCACCTACCAACACGACTCAGTCCAACAGTAAATTACTTCATGGACTTGTACCACATCTTGGTTTGGCTACCCCTAGCTTTCTTTCAAATTACCCCTACACCAGAAAACGATGCGCGTCGAGGTAGGAGATGGTTGGGCATACGTAATACATGTCCCAATCACATCGATCGGTGAAAATTCACTATCTCATCAATCGATCTGTCATCTCTATCTAGTACGCTACGTCTAACTTGAGTATTGTTCATTCTGTTGTTCCAACATACACGGCCAATGCTTCGTGGGTATCTATGATCAAATATGAGTAACCTACAAATACCCTCTATTTTCAAGGGTCAAATTCTAGTCATAAAGCAGGTTAAGGCGGACTACCGCTCAAGAAGCTTATCTTTGGATTGACATACCGATATCTGCTCTATGCCACAAGTTGACAAAAGCCAAACCAACTGTTTGGATCCGTATCAAGATCCTGTCAGACAAAAAGGATAAGGCTTACGCGATCAGTGAAGTGGTCGACACAATCAGCTTATGGTTAATCCAAGCGATGATACAGACTAGTAGTCCTGGAGCAACTCTTTGGATTTGGAGAAACAAAAATGCATCATTAACATGCTTGCATTGTTGCTCGAAGCTATCAGAAGACTATATTTTACTGACATTTTCAGTAAAGAGAGCCACATTGTTTAGGTGACCTAAGTCAACGAGCGAATCTCTGGATAGACCAATTCTTGAAAAATTAGACGATAGGAGTGTTGTCTCTCAAATAATGTCTATGATAAAGTAAAATAGAAATGGATAAGGTTAAGGAACCCCGACGAACACTACTTGATGTCATCAATTGCGATGACAGTTCAACATAACTTCTGATCTAACGAGTTGCGTTCGGGTATATTATTTACGGGGTTGATGGACTCTTTTGGTAGGTTTTTCACTGGCAAAAATTGCCGAAAAACCTCCTGGTCAACAAAGTTGAACGTTGCTTTAGCGTTAAGGAAATTCACTACAGTCGGGTGTCAGTGGGTGTTTCCGTCCTAGAACCTGAACACGGATGAATACTTAGTCTACAAATCCACGTTCAGTTCTAAAAATAACCTGATTTTCCCGGGTTCGCTCTTCATTGTCCCTGGTTAAGCGTCAGATGACTGTTAAGACCAATATTTTAGACAATATATCAGTTAGACCGTTTTTTGAAGGTAAAATCAGAGGCTTTTGTCTTGTCTTAAAAAATATAGGACGATTGGAGATCAAGGTCAGTCGTACGGGATTACACTTAGTTTCCAGATTTTAGCTAGTATCATAGTCAGTCTAACTGGACTACTAACTATGAACATCTACACGGTTCAACCATCCAGATCTGCTGCCGCCTGCCTCAATTTATGTAAACTAAGGTCTTATCAGCTTGATTGACTCAGGGACTTATCTCAGTCTTCGATTGTAGTTGTCTGTTGTTATCTGTCGAGAAATCGGTGCCAAGATTAACTGACTGATGGCACGTAATTAGAGGAATTTAAAAAGTCAGTACTAAAAAACTGCATTATATCCCAAGGTACTTGTGGTTCAGTGCTTCGTGGAAACACCAAAAGGAAGTTGACGAGGGCTCTTACTTTTCTCACTAATTTATTGTGATTTTATCAATCATCAGTATGTTGGCAGGCTCAGGTCTACTATTTCCAGTGAGTCGTGGGTATTTTAGGGTCTTGACCATTTAATTGGATCACAGTTATGCATGAGGTTAGCAAACTGTCAATATTCAGCTGCAACATCAAGGACTAACTTAGTCGATAGCACGCAATAAATGGGTTTGAGTCAGTTAATGTAGCAAATTACAGATCAGGGATTAGGATTCGCTTTTCTTAAATCGCGTTATCTTCCTGGCTTTTATTTTAGCACGGTTACTTATCCTGTAGGAGCAATCAACCAGGCCTAAATAAACTATGGAGTGGATTAGTGGGCTTTAACGAGTCACTAAACAAAGACTTAAAATAGTGTGTGTCTGCACTATGTTCCCAAAAAACACTAATTAGCAAATGGCATACTGGAGGAAACAATGATTCACTTAATTATGGTAAGTGGGAAGAACATCTAAAGAGCAACCATATTAATACGAATATACTGGTTGATGGCTACTTGATTTGAAGGTTTTTGTATTGTAGCTTAGTCATTTATTTCTTAGTAGATACCGCAATATTAAGCAAGAAGGGGTTACATAGATCAGACTCGAAAATCGCAACGTCATTTAACTATATATTTGTATTTAGTAAAAATGATCTATTAGAAGGACCTCAAACTCGATGGTTTATTCTACACGTAAGTGGGATCGCAGTACGTCCTAGTAACACACAAAACTTTTAGACTACGATGAATCGTGTTTCCTTCTATAGCCAAACTGTCTGCACCCGGTGCTTTGTCGGAAATAACTGACTGACTTTTTAAAAAGTGTGAAGTACATCACTCACATATTGGTGTAGAGTACGACTGAATGTCCCCTATGGAGGTTCACATTCAGCCAGATAGTACTTTGTGTACTAGGTGAGCATTAGTAAATTCTCTCCTACTCACTTGAGCCACTCTGAACAGTAGCGTAAGGAGGACAGAAAATGAGAACATGAGAAAAGGCGAGTCGACGACCGAGCAATAGCACAAAATGTACGTATATTTAGTAGGAAGCCGACAATAATCACCAATAAAATAAGCCCCAAATTAAGATAAACTGGGTATTGAAACCAGTGTAGTGTGTAAGCCGATCGGTTGGTTGGAATCGCCGTTATATTAAATCTCCCAATGAAAAGTGTATAAATCCTCAGCTTGATCAGCTTCTAACTAACTGCAACTACACAGAATACAAGGTATTGATCAAAACAATTAATCCATCAATAGTTTTAAATCAAAGGTCGCTTCTATTTTACCGTATTGCTGACGTTACACAAGAAGTATAGCCCAATCGGTTACAATCTATATTGGCGGTTTCAATTTCCAATACTACGTATGTTCAATTACGGTTATAATTTGTTATGTAATAGGGAGGTTTACTGCCGCCCACGATCAGTAGAAGCAAAATGCAGATAATGCTGTCCTGATCTGTGAGTGATTTTCTCCTGGTTTATCCAATGTTATTTCAAACATGTTTAACAGAATGATCCGACAGGGTTTCAGGACAAGAATTTACATTTCTTTGGTACTTCAGACATTTAATTTAATCGGAACGAGCTAGCACGACTCAGCTTAACGCCTTTCTAGCCTCATATTAGCTTGCTAAAGATTTTCACCTCTAGTAACTTTAGTTTATTCAATCGACTATGACACACGTAGGTATTAAACAGGTAGTTGGGTGTTGATGCAGCGGTGAATAAATTCCCAAAACCAATAGCTCTGTAAGTGTTCGACATTAGATGCTGACCACATTAGTTTTAATGGACCCACCTAGCTGAAGGCTCTCGGTCATGCAGCCGCACCAGATCACGAGTGGGAACGCCGTGCTCAACTTCCTCGATAGCTAGCCAGTTTAGATAAATCACTTCTCGATATATTGATAATCTATCAAACATATCTTCAAACCTCCTCGCTTCTGACTTTCGATTTCATTGGGTGGGTATGATTCAATCATAGGTGTTGCTAGTTAGTGTTGTCAAACTACAATACCTGTGGCGTCTTCATTGACATTCTGATGGTAAGTGAATGCACAAAGTAAAAAGCTTTGTAGGTCTCCTACAATGATGCTGATCTTATTAGTTTTACCTGGCACACAACCAGCTGAAACCTGTTAGTTGAATATCCACACATTTTGACTAGCTGCGTAGCGCATACATACGTAGCGGTAAATGAATCCCCAAAATAAATAATTGTGCAAGTCTTCGATATTCCATGCCAACCCCATTAGTTTTATTGAACATGTCTAGCTGAAGACGCTTGGCCACTCATCCGCATCTGATCACGAGTGGGTTCGTCGTGCTACGTTATTGTGAAATGCCATGCGGCTACTCGAAATTCTACCGATTGACCAACTCCAGATATCTCAGTAAGACCTCAGTACTGTTCTCCAATCTCCAATACATCAGAACACAACCGTTAAATGAGAATTGTTTATGAGGTCAGAAGAAGAATGAATATAATTTACAGACAATGCATATTTACACAGTTACGACGACCGTGAATATTAACTAATCGGAAATGACATGTGAAAGTTGTAGTTAGGACGACCGTAAATATTGACCAATAGGAAACGGCATGTGAAATATGTGAAAAGTGTGAAAACATTCAATTTCACCTTCAAGATAGAATTAGACTCAACGTAATTTGGGGGATATTTTTATGAATATCCTAAAACCTCTCTTTGGAAAAATTTAATAGCCACTCAACCGAGGGTTTACCTGAAATTTCTTCGGTTGTCTTCGTTTGCGATCCGACCACCTTCGAGGTAACAATCCAGAACCTGAAGTGTGTTCTGATTGAGTAGACGACTCAGTTGTTTCTGTTGAAGGTATTGGCGGAAGTTGAAAAGCATCCAAAAGTCAGTCGAGTGGGAGGCGTTCCGTTGTTTCACCTTGTTCCTTGGCTCCCCTTGGCCTTAGTTGATTATGGTACCTAGTGCAGATATCTTGGTTCACTCTGACATCACACATGACGTTCCCATGTTTCTTTGTAACTTCACCTTCTATCCATCTATCACATCTGTGTCTATAGTCCTGCGTATACAGTTTCGCGCCAACTTCGTAAAGAATTCGAGTATTCTGCATCTGAGGGCTTTGCTGGGCCAATCGCCTGGGTGTCATCGCACTATGAACTGCCCGGAGCTCCCATCACATAAACATCTCAGCAGGGGATTTGAAGTTTGGCAACAAATTATGTGTGGTCGTCCAGTACACAACTAGAAATCGTTCTAGGATGTCGTGTTTAGTCCCCTCCCCTCGTGCTTCATGCATGGCTCGTTTAAATGTACCATCGATACAGGATAAAATTACTACACATATTTTTCTGTTACACTGACTCTCTAATTTCATCACTTATGTCTCACAGGATATTCTAGTGACTGTTAGTTTTGATTTGCCTAGATGTATATTTGGGCGGCCGCTATGTTAGTTTACTGCATTTATATTCTCCCGATCTAAATTGGTTGTATGGAAATACCTTTCATGTTTGTGAGGGACGTCTGATACTCTTGAAAAGCAATGAGTTTCTTACTGGTGATTTTGTTTGATATTTCATACTTTCGACTAGGCCTACGTTTCTGAAGTACCATTCGGGCTACCTTACACGATAAATGACGTAGAGCGTTAAGTCCCTAAAATATATAGCTCCACAAATCTTCGACATTGGTTCTGACTTCATTAGTATTCATTGATACACCCTTGCTGAAGGCATTCGGTCACGCATTCGCACCGGCTCATGGGTGGGTACTCTGTGCTATGCATCCTATGTGACAAGGAGTCAGCTTAGATCTTTTACCTTTCGACACACTGACTATTTTACATCTGCACCTACTAACTCTTTCATTTACGATCCCTCATTTGATCAGCTTCGGGATCTTAGAAAATTGTTACGGAAAACAGTGCGGTCAAGCTCTGAGTATCCATGACATCTTTAGACCGTTCAGACATCTTGCTTATTTTGCCCAGTTTATGCATATCATGGTAAAACAGTGCAGTTATCATTGCCGAATTGCTGGTAGATTAACAATTTTGTAAGTTCTTGCATGGATATGTGGGAAGGTTTCTCTGTGGACGATTTATCCTACGACTGTTCCTTTGCTTTTCATTCCAGTACTGCCTATTCTGTTTTTGTCTACATGTGCGTGGATTTAGTTCCTCCTTCGGTTTATCTTCAGTCATCATTGTAGATAACCAACGTGGGTGATCAGTGTCAAATACTTGGGAAGTACCAAGGTCAAAAGGGAATGGTGTGATCAACCAGCAAACGTCTAATTCACACCTTACGACTAGTGCCTAACGTGGATCGCACTTTTGTCTTTTACAGGTACTATGGCTACTTTGATGAATGAACAATATGAACAACGTTCATACGAAATATATCAGCAAGAGTAGGTTCGCGGAACGGAGTGCGACCACCATCGCATCAGTCGGTCCAAGACGTGTAATTAGCTGATGCTCGATGTTCTTGACATTGAAGGGGACCGGTAAACTTTTTGATATTCAGTGATCCCACTGCTGGTTGACTTAGAAAAGACCTAGTGACATTACAGTTGGCATATCATAAACCATGCTGAAGCCTCTGATTTCGTTAAAGTTGCTGATCTTTATTTTTCTTTTTTCTACTAGCCATCTTGGATTCGACAGCTTGTAGTGACCTACTTTTGTGAAGAAAACATGGTTGTCATAATGGAAACAATTATTATCATAACCAACTTTAACAGCGATTGCTTTACTGTATCTGCTTGTTTAAGTGTACCGAAAACACACTTTCCCGCTGTTTGTGACCTTGCTCGAACTCTCGTGCGCTCAGTAGTCTCGCTTGCAAACTGCGGCACGATCTCAGTATTATTTCGATGCCACGAGATCGCCAACAACTACATCATATTACAACATTCAACTGCCATCTGATATTTGGCCTTCGGTGTGATTCAACCTAATACCCGTTGCGTAATATTCTTGTAGTGGTTATCGTATTCAACCGCGACTCAACACCTACTGCAAGCTGAGTACCTTATAACCGTATTCTTGTTCTTAACCGCCTAATTCACTTAAGTGACTGTCGGCGGGGTATTCAATTCATGTTCACCGTTTGTTGCAAATATCTGTTGCCGTCAAAAATATCAATCAACTGAGTGGATTAACGAGTAACTTTTCGGGGAAATTCTTTTTGTTGGATGCTGAAGTTTGAGTCAAATTGAAGTGATCTACCTATTGAATGTACAGACCTGGATAAAAACCCTTCAGATATTGGTATTCTTACTTCCATATGCTTTTCTTCGTTTCCGTTGGTGCCACTTATTTACCGAGTTGTTGTGTTTTAAAACTTTCGGTTAATTGAGTGTCAATGTCATATAAGCATCCATACTGAATGTAAATCCGGAGAATGAGGTTTTCTGGATGTTACAACCTCTTTTTTGTAAACCTTCACTGGTAGGTATATAGATAAATACCGAATACTGGTCTGAAACTATAATAATATTACGAGTGGATTAAACTTTGCTGACTTAATAATGGGTTACGTTCTAAAAATACAGAAACAACACAATCATTTATTTCATCTTTTCAATTATTCTCCTAGTCTGATAGCTTATAGTGTAGTGAACAAGAATATGGGCGTGGACAGCCAAATATATATGAACACAAAATTACAGAGCTTCTTAGTAAAATATGAGAATCATATAGTAGATACTTCGTTTTCAAAACATCGATCAATCGTCTCAGACTTCATTGTTCCCTCGTTTCCACACCAGTCATTATGCGTTCTCTTTCCTCTCCTTCAATCTTCTTAACCTTCTGCCGCCAGATATTTCACTTTCGATTGATGTAACATACTACTTATTTCTGTTGACAGCAGTAGCACACATCATAATCGTTGATCAGCTTAATTACAAACTTTCAGGGTACAATGTCTTTCCTCTAAACAATAGCAAAGGATATGGGTTGGTGTGACTTATTTTCCCATTTTTTACTAAGCTATTGTTAGACGTTCAGAATAACATGAGGGGTTGAGAATGAGAAAACTATATTTCGCATGAGTCATCAAATTTTCTGTGACCCTAGTCCTTTATCATAACAAATTAATGCTAGTTGCTTGTGCTCACAATGATTGAGGATTTTCAGCCTCAACTGATCACGTTACGGGAAATATCGGCCTATCAAATCCATTCTTCTACGTCAAAGAAAACTGGAAAAATAGTTTCTGTGTCCTAACCACAGCTTAGAATATGTCATGTTTCCAAATTTTCTAAATCTTAGGTACGGAGGTTTCGGACACTAAATGGATAAAAAGACTAATCATTTAACAACTAACAATTAAGGAATTCAGTTCGTCAACCAACAAAATGTCGAAAAACATTGGGTCCATTTAATACAAAGTAGTAATCAGCCATACCATTTAAATTGTATTTCGCATTTACAATGCTGGTAACAATAGCTATTTAATTGCTATTGATATGGTGCTGAAAGTTGTCTCGTACTATCATTATGCCACACAAAATCGTCAGATGTATCGTGGATATTCCTAGCAAAAGTAAGTTAAATTCGACGACCTGCATTAGGCAATGAAACATGCATTTTATACAACTGATGCACAAATTTAGCCTGTAAGTCCCATTTAATGAATTCAAATAAATAGACTCATAAGTTTTTAATCGCTGAAAAATTCCCGTCATATTAAAACACAATTATATGAACCAGTCTTTGTGTGCGTGAAAGAAGTTAAATTGTGAAGAGCAGTGAGACGTGAAGGCAACTTACATGGGTTTCGGAATGACTCGGGGTTACTGGGCGACTGCAGAAAAACTAGTGTGGGATTTAACTTCCTGAAATGTCAAATAATGGTTTTTCAAACAACATAGGAGAAATGAAGCAACTGCTTTCTCTTTAGAATCCAGATGGAAAGTGACCTAGGTGGTTCGCTGACACAAAGCCTGGACATCAACAATAAATTACAGGAAGATGCAGGCAAAGCCACCGTTACTTCCTGCCTTGTTCGAATTCAGCAATGAGTGCTGATCCCTGCACACGTTCCGACATTAAAGAAACGACTAACAATTTTAAAGAATAAATCCTCTTAAAACCAACTTTACTGCCTAGGGTTGTTCTCCCTGGCTATAGAATAAATTATAGGTGACCTGACATATAGATCATTAATCACCCTATGTGACCTCGATAAGGAATTTTCAGTGATGATCAATACTGTGTCCAACGATGAAACCATCCACTGGATGCCTACCAGTGTATTTGCACCCGCTCGTGGTCTTAGTTTTCACATTGCAGGTTTGCCGTACCTGTAAGATCTTTTAGCTGACGTGGACATAGCTCCCTCAGTGGGTAATTTCTAAAGGAATTCTGAGGACTATGATTGATTTATTTAACAAACTTATTTGTTTCTACTTAACTTTCTGTGTGCATAATAATTTTAAGGCTTTCTTATTAAAACCAACCGATAGTTAACATGATAACATACTAGTCGCTGGTTCTATTAACTACATTTCTCTGAAGCGAACGCATACACTTGACTGAAAGGCAAGCAAAACTTCAATAACCGTCAGATTCACTACGATTAGTACGTTCAAGTGACTAGTTTACCCTTACTGAATCCACTGAATTGTTGAGATCATGCAGTGGTATTGGTTCCTAACCACACGATTTTCGAAGCTGAGCGTGAGATTTGCTTTCAACATTTACCTAAAGAGATGGTCAACAATGGTGATCACATCAACAAGGAATCGAGATGGAATTGCTTGGCCATGCAGACGCCTCTGCTCTTTATGACCGCTTACCATTTTTGTCAAATATACTGCTCTCTTCCCGGCTCAAATGTGTTTTTCAGAAGTGTTTTATGTCATATTGCTGGCTACCACGTACGACGAGTCAGTTTGTAATATAATATGATTTCCATGTGAGATCTTACAAGTTAGGTAGTCACACCACGGCGTATTTACAATTTTGGGATTAGGTCTATTATTACAGTGGCAAAGACAGATGTACTGATATTAAACTAGACCAAAATTCTACAAACATGCAGCAATTCCGAAACACGCATAACATGGTAGTTTACATTGGCTCGTCAATTATGTCTGTCATCAGACACTGAGTTGACCCTATGTAATGAAATGTTTTTAAAAAAAGCAGTGATTTCCTTCTTGTTGTGTGTTAACTTTACACTTGTGTATATATTACATCAAAGCATACTTGTTTGACTTTGAAATGAACTATTTCGGTTAAAATTCACAATTCTCTTCAGATCCGTTTTGCGTTGCTTTTTTGCTCGGTTGTCAAACTAGTGATCTTTCGTATTTTATCGACTTTTTTCCTTTTAAGTCCTTTCAAAATCGTTGTCTCTACTTACACATGTGGACACCTAAGTTGTTTCTTCCCTGTGTAGAAAGGAACAAAATATAATGGGTGCAGACAGTGGTTCCACAAGATGTGTACCCGTTTAACTCTCACCACATACAAAAGATGCTCGAAGCCAAACTCTAATCGGCTTTGTATGTCTTACCGTCTAAGTAAGACATTACTGATCCAGTGGGCAACTAACCTTTTGGCGTTGGCCAACAAAAATGTTGATGAGGACTGAGTTTGTAAAGTGGGCACTGACAACAAAGAATATTTCAGTGTAGTGAGTGCTGTAACGGGGCGAGCCAGAAAACCGAATGCGCAATATGCGACAGCAAAACCTCTTTTGAAGCAATTAAGAGGTGAAATACCACTGGAAATTAATGGTCACGGTTCTACAGTAGTACTCGATGACACAGATGAGGCTGTTACCATCCCAAATAGTCCCAATGTGGCTATCCCGACCGATGGGATATGGAGGACTGTGTGGAAACAAAGGGGAGAAAAAAAGTGGCAACAAATGGCTTCCAATACCTGATTGGGTAGGACGAGTGGTTCTCAGAACTCTCTAAATGTATGCTATACAATAGCTTGTGGTGTTAGAAATAACACTTTCTAGCTAAGTTTGATGGTGAATGAATTAGGTCCCGATATAATTGTTGTCACGGAAACGTGGTTCACCGTAGATAAAGACTGTTCTCCAATAACTTCAAGATACACTAATCTTAAAGGAGACAGTGTCATAATTCACAAAGGGGAAGGAATAATGTTATATGTTTGAGATCGCTATCTGTGCAGTCGATTGCATCAGGGGAGTACGATAGTGGTACATGTGAGGTAGCTATTAGTACAATTAAATCCAGACACAAGTCAGTGTCTATAGAAGGAATATACTGTATTCTACGTTGTCTTGCTGACTATTTTGCCTTAAGTCATATCTGTTCTTGAAGTAAGGTCGGTTGTTGTCTCATTTTGGGTATTTCAATGCGCCAAATATCAAGTGGATGGAGCTCACAACTTCAGATGGATGTTTTGACAGCAGCTTGCTGTCAACTATTATTCAGTGTGCACTTGTACAATGTATCGTGAAATCAGAACATATTGACTTGAAACATGATCCGTCATTGCTAGACATTGTCTTTACACACCACTGTGATGATACCACCGACATCCGGTACCTCGCACACTAGCAAACAGTGATCACGTTGTACTGCACTTTAGGCTTCGGGCACGTAATATGCAGTCTGTATTTGCTCCACCCTATTTCTGCAACCGTAGACTTTTCTGTCTCAAAAGACTGGTCGGTCAATGCCGGTGGTTCGGTCTAAGTCGAAAGTGATGAGTTTAAAGTCACATTACCGTTCATCGTATGGTCAACACGTAGGCTATCACATTACCACCCATGGATCGATATAGAAGCTCATAAGCCGCTGAATAGTAGGAAACATTTATGAGACTTATTCTTTTCCACAGGCTACGAATCATTTAATTTTGAATACTTGGAAATCCGAAGTATATGTAAAAAGGCCACAGCTGGATGTAGCAACGCTTATCAAACACAGTTGGTATGTGATAGCCGTGACTGCACAAAACGATTGTTTTCGTACAGTGAAAAAAAGAATTGTTGCACGAAAATTTAGATATGCTAGCTCAATCAAACTGGTCCAGAGCTGAGACTTTATCTAGCCACTTCACTGAGGCATGATGTGTGGGTATTGTTAACGATACATGTCATAACCATACCACCGAGATCCCGGCTACGGGACTTGTACATATGGTTGGGGAAGCTGCTCTTTAATTGATCATTAACCTCAGACGTAGAAAGGTATTGGACCCTTATGCGCTACACTCACAGCTGCTGTCATCTTTTACGGACAATATTTGACGGCCACTCACGATGCTACTCAGCATGACCTTTTCTCACACCCAACACCCTGGGGATCGGAAAGACGTCATAGATAGTCCCATATTTAAATATGGATAGAGACAGGTTGTGTCTAACTATCGATTTGTCAGTCTAACCAGCATAGTTGTTGAGTTACTTCAAAAGATAATCCGGGTTAAGTTACCAAGTCACGTAGAGTCATACAATCTGTTAACTCCCGAGTAACATGAATTTCGAAACAAACATCTGTGCTTAACCAACTTACTTATTTCGAGAAAGGATTGAGCAGCAGCTTGCGGATATTATTTCAAGGCCGCAAGCAATGCTCTTCAGCGTGTCCCTTTCACTCTCTCAACTCCCTAGAGATTGGAAAGACTCTGTATTCAGTCCTATATTTAAGGATGGTCAACGACAGATCATATCTAACTATCGGCCCGCCAGTTTAATCAACATAGTCGTTAAGTTACTTTGAAAGATAATTCGGGTTAAGTTACTAAGTCACATAGATTCGTACAGTCTGTTAACTCCCGATCAACATGGGTTCCGTAACAAGCGTTCAGGCTTGACTAACTTACTTATTGAGAGAGAGGATTGGACAGCAGCCCTAGATAACGGCCTGTCTCTCAATGTGGTATTCACAGACGCCAGCAAAGCATTCGATAAGGTTTCTCACTTCGGTCCTATGCAGAATCTCTCGAGCTTCGGAATAACAGGCGCTGTATAGGGATGGATAGGAAACTTCTTAAGTGATCGCAAACAGAGTGAGGGTGAATGGAACGCCATCCGAATAGAAGAGGTGAGGCTGGTCATTTTGATCTTTAAACTGACATAGGCGAGTTAGTTAGATGGGCTCGAGGTTGGGGCTTACAAGCTAATTCCAGAAACAGTATGCTCATGCACATCGGACACGGTAACAGTTATCAGTATTCTATCAACGGCACATCTTTTCCATGCGTACAGGGACACGAAGACGTAAGGGTAATAAAAGTCACGTATTGCAATGCATCAGCTGCCAAACGTTTCTAAGCTTTATAGTCACAACGCCAGGCATTCAAATGCTTTGATGAGGAGATACTTCGAATTTTATATCCCACACATAATGTATTGTATCCGAACAACCAGCACATGTCTTGTCAAGAATGCTGACCCATTTGAGCATGTTCAGCCTGCGAAATTATAATTAGTGAAGGGTCTTGACAACGTCTCTTATGAAGAGCTCTGAAAACGTATGAAACTTTTCTCGTTATCGTATCTTGGATCGCGAGGTAACCTTATGTTGACATCCCATACCTTTATTAACCACTTGGAGGTTATCATGCCCTGTGTTTTTCCCTCTCCAGAACTAATAATCTCCGAGGCCATAGCATGAAGATTCGAAATCGTGATCTAGTAAACTTGGAGTCGGGTTTCTCTTTTCTCTTCTAGTGGCCGATGACTAGAAACCCTAACTCGAACAAGTGGTATCAGCCTCACTAATTAAAATCTTTAGGATGAAGCTGAACATTCACTGGAAAACAAACTGCAAATTTATTTTTGTTTTTTAATTGACGGCTGACCTTGGCGGGTTTTATTGGATATGGCGGTTTTATTAGAAACTTCTCTTGGCCAACTTGTGCTTGATCTGTATTGCGAAGAAAAGCCACGAACATGTACAAACTTTATCAAACTCTGCAAAATGAAGCACTTCAACTTTTGTCTCTTCCATTGTGTACAGAAAAATTTGGTCGCTCAGTCTGGAGATCCTAGCGGAACAGGTCGTGGTGGTTGGTCTTTTTTTAAGTACATGTATGGTGATCAGGCAAGATATTTTGATGCTGAGAGAAAGCCGAAAATATCGCATACACGAAAAGGGTTGGTTTCTATGGTGGACAATGGATCTGGACAGCATGGTTCTCAATTCTTCATAACTTTGGGAGATGATCTTAATTACCTGGATGACACGCATACAGTTTTCGGCTATGTATGTTTGTGTTAACACTATCAAAACTCTAATTTATAGATTGCTGAGGGAATGGATTTCGTTGAAAAGATAAATGAAGTGTACTGTGACAAAAATGGCCGGCCGTTTCGAAATGTCAGGATACATCATACAATTGTTATTGATGACCCATTTGATACACCGAAAATGATTCGTTATCCTGACTCTCCACAGTCAATAAGTATCTCAACAGTAAGGAAAAGTTTACAGGTCATTTTTTGGTCATTTATAATCATTAATATTTCCTTTTTTGTCGACGAAAAATAACAGCTATGTGAAACCCCCTACATCTTTTTCAGTTCAAATAGGATATTAGTAATAGGTGCCATCCACTATCCAGCTCGTTGGTGTGTTTATGGTCCCTTAGTATTTCTCTGTTCCCAGGCTGATTGAAGTGTTTAAACTTAGTATGCTTATTCAAACGACGATTTGACACATATGTAGTGTACATTTCGTGTTTAGTCACCGATTGGTTTCTATCGATGATGTGGTTTCAAACTGGTAGGATTATCGACTTCTTTATTGGTTTTTCTTAACGTTCAGTGACACCATGGAATTTGATCGAATAGAAAATAAGGCAATCTATAAAAAGCACATTTTTATTAAAACGTATTATTCAGTAAACATCATTTTTATCTACATACGGTTTTAATGAATCACAAAACCACTCAAGTTTCAAACAGCTTTATTTGTGGTTTCTACAACTTAACATCATCTTGGGTTAAATAAATGGGTAACCATCTGCATTCGCCATGTCAAAAGATGTTTTTCCTTATGCTTAAAGTTAGTATTTGCAAGAAAAAGGCGGTTATCTGAGCACAGCTGCAACAGACGGTCGCCATTATCTGTTCTTTTAGCCACGACACCATAAGATTCACCCAGCTGTCTTTCCTTTTCACTTAGTTTACCTACTTGAGCATTAAAGTCACCAGCCACTATTACTACATCAGAACGCCTAGCTTTTCGGAGGTCAGAAAGTTTCCAGTAGAACTCATCTTTTATATCGTCTGAGCTGCAGTCAGTGGGAGAGTAGGCAGAGACGACGAAGAGGCAACAACGAATGTCCCTATCTTTCCGAGTCTTTACTGTTCCGTTTAGTCGGACAAGGCACAAACGACTGTCTACTGGGATCCAGTCTAAAAGAGCTAGTTCTGCTCTAGGAATCGATGCTATACCTACGCCAGCGAGGCCACGGGAGGCAGCATCAGGGCTTCCAGATACAAGAAGCGTGTATCGAGATGGTTCTTTATTTTGATATAGTGAGGTCAAATGAATGACGCTACTCGGATCTTGTATGCGCGTTTCGGAGACGCAGCGCACATCGATGGTGTAAGATTCTAAAGTCCTAGCTAAGGAAGCCTGTTGTCCTATTTGGCACAATGTCCGGACATTAAAAGCTCCTACATGTAGTTTAGAGTGTGGTTTCAGGAGACCGAGAATAACGTTCCGTGTACTCGAATCGTTTGCCCTAGCGGTGCGAGGTGATAAAAGGACGTGGGAAGGGTTAGTCGTGGAGATAAGAGGGTTATTAGGAGGTGTAGAAAGGATTTGGATGTGACCAACCTGGTCTCGTGTGCAGGTATGGGTATGAGGGCTAATATCACTTACCGGCTGCCCACACCGTGGAAGGGTGTTTCTTGAGGGACCTGAAAAAGAAGTTGGATTAATGTTGGTCTTAACGACCTGGGAGCATGACCGCAGTGCCCAAGGGACAACTGCTTGAGGCCGGTCACGCACGGCCTTTTTGTGGGGGATTTTTGACGTGTTAGCTCCGTTCTTCAAAGGACCTTACCTCCGGAGACGGAAATCCGTGAGATAAGGCGAGGTGTGCATTTTTAGGGTCGACCTTTTCTAACCCCACCCCTCCTTGTGGGAAGGCAGCATCGCTGTCATGCTGGTTGTCTGAAGGAAACACCTTACTGCCGTCACACCTCTGTACAGTCGGCAGTATGACTTCGCCTTCGGACCTTGGGATTGCTGCTTTTAGTCTTACCGCTCTTCAACCGACCTGTCTGGCATGGTAGGACCTCGAGGAACGATTGTTCCAGCCAACATAGCTCGATTGGTTCATCACGATAGGCAAGCCCGACCACCACGTCAAGGTAGCAGCAACGGTCGGGAGACTGAACCATCTGCATTCAAAATCGTCCAACATTAAAAACCTAATGTTTCGATTTTTCATTTAGCACTTGTAATTTCGATTCACATCAATTCGATAAGTTTTATGCGCCGACCGGTAGTTTGGTCGCTTAGTAAATCCTGCTTTTCGTACTAAAAAAGCTGTATCTTTCGTAAACCATTTTAAGGTTAAGAACTGCATACTCATTTACTGTTTTACAGCTAAATTTTAAAAGTTCATGCAAGACCATGAAAATTTAGTCGTGTAGCTTGTTATTTAGTGTTACTATATCTTTTAACGCCTTACTGGTGCTCAACTTTCGTATAATAAAATATATATTACGCCTAAGTTGTTTTGTGAATAATTCTGTTTATTGATCTTGATTTTTACCGGTTGCGTTTGGTACTTAGTTCTGTATCTTTTCTTTATTAATAGTTTGATACTAGATTAGAAGAGGATGAAGAGCTAGATGATACGGAAGGACTTTCACTTACACAGTTGGGGGAACTGAGGGCAGAGCAAGAAGTTAAAACTCATACTCAGCTACTTACGCTGATAGGCGATTTGCCAGATGCTAATGTTAAACCTCCAAATAATGTACTTTTTGTGTGTAAACTTAATCCTGTAACTACAAGCGAGGATTTGGGAATCATTTTCAGTCGGTTTGGTGAGATCAAATCATGTGAAGTAATTAGAGATAAACGTACTGGTGCTTCTCTTCAGTATGCTTTCATAGAATATGAGAAAGAAGCTGATTGTGAAGATGCATATTTCAAGATGGACAAAGTCGTTATTGATGATAGACGTATTCATGTGGATTTCAGTCAGTCGGTTGCTCGTGAATGGCAGTCTTACAGAAAAGATAAACTTGCACGTGTCCAACCCCAAAGTTTTTCTGAGTCAAAAGAGTCACGAGACATAAAAGAATCTTGTTTACCTCGATCACCAGAACGAAATAGTAGAAGAAATCACCCCCAGCATTCTCATAGCCATGAAAATAAGAGAAAGAAATATAGTCCTGTAAGACATAGATCTCCATCTGTATTAGGTGAGGAATATGATTTGGTAATTTCAGATGAGTCTGATTCCTCATCATTATCGGTGAATTCCCAGGGAAAATCCAAATGGACAGACCATAGTAAGTTTTTAAAGGGGTTGGGTAGTGATTTGATCCCAAGTTGCCAGCTATAAATGTGAATTCAGTTACCTATAATGATTTATACTTCAAGGTTCCATTTTATAAAACATTTACTTGATAATTAGGCAAAGTCCGTAGTTATTGTTTTATTAAGTTTACTTCCGAAGGAGCTGGATGGCCAGAATTGTATATGCGTTCTAGAATTTAACGACCGACTGTTTTAAGTTCACCTTTTATATATTCATCGTTTATTTATGTTGACTGGTATAGGCTGCATAACGTAGGTACTCCAATAGTATAGTACACAGTTACTTTCAAGGACTGCGAGAAGTCAGTCAGTCACAACGTAGAACTTCGTACGTACACACATCAGTTCGAGTTGCCATACCACATTAGCACAGAGATGCAGTTGTCGATTCGAATCCCATAGTGGTAGAAGTAGTAATTGTATAAGCAGTAATCTGAAAGATTAGGGTTTGCAGAGGTTATTCAAGGAGTATAATCCAGTGAAATAAATTTGTAAAGAGACAAAAGAAAGGGACATAAATAATTCAGAAGATTAAAATTTGGCATAACACACAGTGGATGCACCTTCGCCATTGCAAACGATTTTGAGTCATGTCATTCAAGGTCTCTAACCATCGATTGCTATCATTTCGCAGATCCCAACTAGGTAGTCT